>NC_062525.1:5039432-5049432 GCF_022655615.1 Tachysurus fulvidraco
ATCATTGGCTTCCCAGCCGTCTATCTCTGCAATACAAGCGCCGATTGGCTCAAGTGAGGGCTTGTTTGATTCGTTAGGCCCTGGGCTATAAATATGACGTAAATTTAGATTTTTTGAATACCCCAATGAGAAGTTAGAGCGGCAAAAATGATGGCGCACTACTGTTTCCAGTTTTCGGAACACAAACGGAATATTTGCGGCGCGACCAAAGCGTTTTGGATTAAATGGCTTACAGATTTCAGTTCCTTAGACCGGTGTGGATTTTTGTGGATTATTTGTTTTGGAATATATTACCCCAGTGAAGAAAGGGACGCGTCTAATGGTAAGGGAAAAACCGGTCTAGCGCCACCTAGGTCAGTTTTGTCCAATTTTTTTTTCTAATAGTATGAAGGCTGTGAATCATATTATGCTTTGTGTGTGGGCTTAAAAAATATTGAGAGTATAAACTTTACTAGGCAAATAGTTTTTTTTCGTGTTTTTAGAGGATTTGATGCTTTAAAGATGAAATGAAGCTTGTTTCTGGGTCATCCCCTAGTGGTCACTTTGACTTCAGTGCCGTGCATGGCACGGCGAATCGTAAGAGGTTTAATAAGGACATTAAAAATTGACCCATGTTTTTTTGCTTAAAGGTGAAAAGACCCAACTTTATGTATGTTCTGTAAGATTCCCTTATCTGTCAAACATATTTTATTAGATTGTCCTGGACTTAACACAAGCAGAATGCTCTTTTATTAACTTACTTCACTTAAGGACAGATTTAATGACATTATGCCTGTAAAGGGTTTGGATTTTTTTTTATCGTATGTTAATTACAATAAAAAATTGCTTTGTGTATCATATTTAATAAACCAATACAATTTAAATGTTTAAATGAACATGTATAGTCACATCATTGTAGCAGTGTTGCATGCAGTAGGCTATAAGGTAAGTAGTGATTGTTCATTTGACGTTTACTCAAGTGGAAGAATGTAAGTAATAAACTTATTATCTTAATATCAAAACCTTACATTTTCTCTGGACCTAATGATAAATACATATCTGACCTTTGGAATGAACCAAAAAAACCTAGAAATCGCATTCATAACGATTTATGGTGATTTTATTTCTTTGCCTACATTGACGCTAATGCATTAAGAGGAGGGGGTCCCCCGTACCAAGATGGCGGCTCAGTTGACGCATTCGTTCCAATGTACTGCCCTATACAAGGCGACATCTAGTGTGTATATATATCTATGGTCACAAAGATCTCGGTCCATAATGTTTATTATCCACTAGAGGGCGCTTGTGTACATCAGCACTCATTAGCACTCACTCACTTCCTGTTTGTCATGCACATGGTGAGATGGAACAAATGTAATTGTTACAAGGTAAAGCTATTTCTACCTGTATCGTATGCCATCCATCCAAGAAGGTGCAAGTTATAACCCCTTCTCTTAAGTCACAAGCAGGCAAAAGTGGTATGTGTATATATTTATTTCATTTCATGAGTTTAATGTGATATGTTTGTTATGTGTATATTTCATATGCCTTTTACTCAGTGTGTTGGTGTTGATGTCTATACCAATAAAATAAAACATCTGTGCAAAAGAACCTCAGCCTTCGCAATGTGACTAAGGGCGGCATACCGAGTGTGTGTCTAACAGAGGAGGAAAAGACAACAGAAATGTTATTGGGTGAGTGAAGTAAAAACATTATTGATCATTATATGCATGTGTGTATGCTAACATTGCTGACATCAAAACATGCATGAAATGAATAATAGTGTCTGTCAAGGTCAACACAATACACTTTGATCTTTATCTACATTCTCTGTTGTTTTTATTTACTTAGTTCATTATCATGGAACTCATCCATTAAGCAATTAACAAACATCTACAACTGTTAAATCTTCTTAAACAGGACTTTTCACACACAATTCTCCTGCATGTACCCAATATTTTTCTCTTTCATACAGTGGGCCGTATGCATCATATGGGGAATATACCTATATGGAATCTTCACTCTGAGTTCGACCCCTGGGTCTTAAAGTCACCGGATTCATGTTTCCTAACTGAGCAGATACACAGATCACTTGTAAGCTTTAGGGCATTGATCCTTCCATAAACTTGTCTATCCATCCATATATTTAAATAACAACTTACGTTATGCATCTTTTTAAATAGATTTTTTTTTCTTGCATACAGTTGGTATGTGTTTGAGGTATCGTAGATAGATATCATGATAGTTTGAGATATAGATAGAATTAATCAATGATAAAACATTGAAACATTCAAATAAAAAAATCGGTGTGATGCTGCCATGTGTATTGCTCATGCTGTGTGCTACTTGCAAATTGGTCAATTAATGACAAGTAAATTTTGAATTAAAATAATTCAAATGGGGGATCAGGAGGAAACCAAATGATTGTCATCTAAATAATGATCACTGTGTTCCAATTAGCTTAGAAGCATCAATATTTTTTTTTTCCTTAAAGCATTTTTTTCATTTTAATCAATCAAACTGACACAAAATATCTGACTTTATAGACTAATTATTGTCACCTCACTGATCCCTAGGGATTATTGTATGAGCCTCAAAGATAGTTAAGTAAAGACATTGTATTCCCTGTTATTTTTCTCTAAACCCCACATTTCCTTTCTAAAACATCAGCTTTGTGTTTTCTGTGTGCTTTAGGTGGTCCAGAATAGTGACCCCACCATACAGGAGTCAGAACCTTTTCATTGCTTAACTCAGTTATGTACAGAGTAGTTTGAATTTTTGTTTTCTCAGTGGAACGAAATGTGGCATAAATACATAAAGAAATTTATTTATTTTATTTATTCATAAATAATATTCTTGGGACTATAATAACACTTAAAAAAAAAAAAAAAAGAATTTTTTTTTTAGACACATGGTCCAGATGTCTTTTAATTTGAAAAGCATTCAGACAGTAAGTTGGCGCCATGCTACAAAGTGCTGCTAGATTCCATTAAAACAAAAGCTCAGACAAAATGGTTAAAATTAACGTGCTGACATTATTATTGAGCAATTTTATAATGTAATAACAGATAATGTACATCATTCACATTAATACATGCTTAGAACACATTGCATCATGGCCTTAAATTATCCAGTCATGTTAGTGGTTGTGCTATAAAAACATTAACCCATGGTCAACACATTACTCCATGTTTCTATGTGGGTGTAATGTGTGGGGTGGTGGTGTCTAAACAGCATGCAGTTCATATTGCTAAAATTTCCCACACTCTTTTAGAGTGTAAAGGACTTCGCAGTTCATGTGGTTTTCTGTAATGTTTGTGATTTTAAATGATTCATAAGGCGGGATTAGCACCTCTTCCTCATTAGGCATCACAGAAAGATTGCCCATGTTTGCACCAAAGCATGTGTTAATCTCAAAACAGGATTTATTGCCAAATTGTTTGCAAGTCACCTTTTAATGAAGTTGATGCAAACCTGTCAAATCGCATTTTATCATTCATTTTGGGTCTCACAAAACTAACATTGGTTGTACGGAAAACATCAACACAGCTCGACACTTTATGAATTTGTACGGCACGTGTTAGCAACAAATGAAAGGCTTTGTATTTGAATGTGTTGAGGTAATGTTCTCTTCCAGAGCTGACGGCATCATTTAACTTTGAATAAAGTTTTTCCTTTGGATCGGTGTAGACCTTTATTATTCTTGTAAAGTTATCAGTAATGTATGAGTATTTATACGAATATTCGTTAAACACTTTACTTTTATTTAAATCTTTTTTTAGGACCTCGTTTACTATCAGTTTGTAGGTGCTGTTAACGCAGTCTTTAAATTGGTCATCAATAGAATCCGGTGCCATGTCCAGTTTATTAGCAGAGCTTTTTTTTTTCTATAAAATTGGAGGAGGGAAAAAACATAAGAAAATGTCTACTAAGTGTAGAAAGAGAAACCCAGCTGGTTGGACAAAATTGCTCCAGTGTTAATGATGATGATGGCAGTGGTGGTGAGGATGAAAACAGCTTGCCTCATTGTATATAGAGAATATATACAAATTGTATACAAATGACTATTCTACTAATGAGTGAGACATCAACTGAATTTATCAGTGTGGAGATTATTGAGTAGTCCTAGTGCATTTTTTGTACATCTTTCTCACACAGAAAAAAAGGAGGCATGTCTCTGTTCTTTACATAAACTCCAAACCTCTTGAAACATCTCCACTACAGTCTGAATAGTGCTTAGGTTTGTATTTGACATCTGAGTTGTGAAAACCATTGTGTGAACGTTTGGTATGAACAATGCCTCATTGCACACGCAACTCAACTGCCTGAAGAGAAAAAGATTTCTGCTTTCTTTCTGATAACACAATGCATCATATCAACATGAAAAATATTGAAAACTTCAGAAACAACCTCATGGTTTGATAACACAATTTCTAGCTTGAATTATTCCAGTAGCATAGTGAATAATATTCTCATATCATAAATAATACAGTATTATGTCTTAAGTAAATGTACAGTATGTTACGCCTTTGTATGTTTTTGAATTTTGCTTATTTTTGTAACTGTCACCAGTGGCTAGGTGTCTTGGTGTCTGCTTCTCGTTTCAGCCCTTCAAATTACGTCACGTATCCGCCTGCATGACATTGGCGATCATCACATGACACGCTATGCCCCGCTTCTTCGTTCTGCTATTGGCTGCAAAGCACGGTGTATTATCGAACTTGTGGGTTGACTTAGTCATTTTGGTGTTTTCTGCCTTGTTGTATGTGTTTTCAATGTAGATTTTGTAAATATGGTTATATGTGGACATCGTAAATACACCCTATTCGGTGGTTTGTAGGAAGTCGGTGCCAGTTTTGTTATTCAGTTTATTATTGTTTTTGGCTAGACAGGGAGCGAGGGAAGGACATGTATTTTCTTTTCTTTGGATCAGGTTAACGGAGTTGTACTTGTTGAGTTAGAGGGAGTTTTATTTATTATTTTGGCCTTTCCGACTTCTGAAGTTGTTACCACCTAAATAAAATTAATCAATCCAAGAAGGAAACTGTCATTCTGTTATTTTCTTTTCTCTTTTCTATTTTTGTGCTGATTTTTATTTTTACCTGTATGTTACGGTCTGACCTAGACCTGGTCGTAACATATGCTTGAATATCAGATAATATAATTATATCTAAACAAATTGTGATGGAAGTAATATAACATTTCCAGTACGATCATAATACTCACAGATCTGATGAGCTCAAGGCTTCTTAAATATATAACGAGGAGGTGCTCAAACCAACAGTGTGTCAGACCTTCAACTCATCACTATTTGTACTCAACCACTTCCTTTTTTAATTACCATAAATGGAGTTGTTTTCTCCTCAAAATACAAGGTGTGATTTTTGAAAGAAAGAAAGAAAGAAAGAAAGACAAAAGTGATTATTTACAAACCTGAATTATTTCAATTGGATTAAGGTAAATAATACCAATGAATGCAAATAGTTTAACTGAATATTGTTTTCTTCAAGAGCAAGATGTTGTAGTTTTGCTCTTTTTGGGGGTCACCCAGTAGAAAAAAGCCACAGGGTCCATCTTCCTCCCAAAGCACTGGATAAGCACAGCCTTAACCCCTGTTGCTGAAGCATCTACCACTATAATAATGTAGGGTGCCACATGTCATAGTGTAGGGTGTGATGAACATGTGTACTGTATATGAAGTACGTGTGTGTGTGTGTGTGTGTGTGTGTGTGTGTGTGTGTGTATGTGTGTGAATCCACATTCCAATTTTGTAAAGGATATTTTCTTCAATTCAAGTAGTTTTCCAACAGAATTTTGAAAAGGAAAAGCAAAATCAATAATTTTTTGGCCATAACATAAATTCTTTGAAATCCTGATGGAACTGACTAGTAAAAAAAACAGACTATTCTAGATTAATGCATAAAGATGTACAGCATTGATACTGTATATTTTCTCAGCTACAGTATGTTTAATGCCACATCGGCAAAATGTTTGACTCAAAAAATCAAGTGTGAAAGAAACTTAAGAAATCATGTGAGTGCACAGTGCGTGTGTGTGTGTTCGTGTGTGTGTCTTGCCAATTTTTTTTTTAGAGTACACAAATAAGCACATAAACTTCACACTATACTCTGCAAATTGAAAAAAAATGGATGCAAAATCAGACAGTGTTATTTGTTAATAAAACAGCACTCAGATATATTTACTTGTTTACTTAATATTAGTTACTTATATTTAATTGGTTAAAATGGGGAAAATCTTCAGTGCTTGTATTGGACTGTAGATACAGCTTATATCTGGTGCTTCTAGTGTGAGAAAGTCTATTTTACTTGAATGTGGTTGTTATTTAATATTGCTACCTTTTTGTCGCAGTTTGAAACTGTGTTTGAACCAACATAATTTACACTGAATATTTAATACAGTAGAACTACACAATCTACTCAATCACTCACTCAAGCACTCTTTGACCCATAGTAGATTTTTAACCTTAATGTAAAGCAAAAATAAAGCGTAATCCACAAACTTACATTGACTCTGTCTTTACGTTAGTTTGACTTACTGTACGATCTTTGAGCTGATAAAAAGAAACATTTCACAAATTTGGATTTCCAAAGTTATTCTTTACTTATGCTTTTTATCTTGTAAGATCTACTATTGAAGCTTTAAGTTGAAAAACTCAAAAAGCACTTGCATGTGTGCAAGTTTGTGCGTGTGTGTGTGTGTGTGCGTGCCTGCGTGTGTGTGCGTGTGTGTGTGTGTGTCAACAGACACGAGAAGTCAATGGTGTGTCAACAGAAGCATTATTTATTATCACACTGCAACAAATAAATACATTAGGAAGCCACCAGTAATGAACAAATATAGACTCACACAGATTAATATGTAAAGAGGTACGACATTGATATATTTTCTTAGCCAATATACAGTATGTTTAAATGCACAAAATTATTGGTTCAGTTTGACCTGGAATCTTTAGCTAATAAACAGAAGTATAAAAAAAGTTAAAGGTGAAAATAGCCAAGATTAACTAAAAAGAAGGATCAAAACAGGGATTATGTGTGCTTAAAGTAATTTAGGGATGTGGTGGCTCAGTGGTTAAGGTGGTTTTGATTGGAAGGTCACGGGTTCAAACCCCAGGTCCACCAAGCTGCCACTGATGGGCCCCTGAGCAAGGCCCTTAATGCAAGTTTAATTAAAATTTCAGGAATATCAGGAAGACTATTCCAAAGTTTGGGAGCTAAATACAAAAATGCTCTACCACCTTCAGTTGACTTAGATATTCTGGGAACTACCAGAAGTCCTCAGTTTTGTGATCTTAGAGAGTGTGAAGGATTGCAACGTGACTAGTTCGATACGTGGGAGCTAAACCATCAAGAGCCTTGTACGTAAGTAGCAGCACCCTTCTAAAACACCAGCATTGCTGGTCAAGCATAAGGTATGTTTTGCATACTGGGACCAGCTTGGGATGGTGGTATGCTGGTCCAGCATTATGTGCTGGTTGCTGGTGTGCTGGCCGACCAGCCTGGGATGCTGGTATGCTGGTCCAGCATTAGGTGCTGGTGTTCTGGCCGACCAGCCTGGGATGCTGGTGTGCTGGTCCAGCATTAGGTGCTGGTGTTCTGGCCGACCAGCCTGGGATGCTAGTGTGCTGGTCAGCCCGAACAGCCTGGGATGCTGATTGCTGGTGTGCTGGCTGACCAGCCTGGGATGCTGGTGTGCTGGATGACACTTTAGCTATTTCATCTGGTTTTGATGAGATATATAACTGTGTGTCGTCAGCATAGCAGTGGAAATTAATCCCATGTCTTCTAATGATGTTCCCTAATGGAAGCATGTATATCGAAAAAAGCAGAGGTCCTAGAACTGATCCTTAAGGGACCCAATAATTAATGGCAATTAACTGGAGGATTCGCCATTTAACTCTACAAAATGATATCGATCAGACAGGTAGGATCTAAACCAACTTAAAGCCTGTCCATGAATACCTGTGTAATTTTGTAAGCGATCTAGGAGAATGTTGTGATTTATGGTGCTGAATGCAGCAATAATGTCAAGTAGAACTAATAGGGACATACAGTCTTTGTCAGAAGCTAAGAACAAGTCATTTGTAACTGTCACAAGTGCAGTTTCTGTGCTATGATGGGGCCTGAAACCTGACTGAAACTCTTCGAGGATATTGTTCTCCTGTAAGAAGGAGCTCAGTTGAACAGACACAATCTTTTCAAGTATTTTAGACATAAACGGCAGATGTGAAATAAGTCTGTAATTTGATAGTTCATTGGGATCTAAATTAGGTTTTTTGATGAGTGGCCTAATAACTGCCAACTTGAAAGATTTAAAGATGTAACCCAAAAATAGCGAGGAGTTAATCATATTAAGAAGAGGCTCACCAGCTTTATGTAACACTTCTTTCAGTAATTTAGTTGGACTGGTCTAGGGACTAGTGAACAAGTTATTGGTTTAGCTATAGTAATGAGCTTATCTCTTCCTATCCAAGACAGGAGTCAGAACCTTTTCATTGCTGAACTCATAATTATGTACAGAGTAGTTTAAATTTTTGTTTTCTCAGTGGAATTAAATGTGGCATGCATACATACATACATACACATATACATACACATATACATGTGTATACATATACTTCAGTGTGAATCTACAATTTTCATAGTCATGAAAATAAAGAAAACTCTTTGAATGAGAAGGTGTGTCCAAACTTTTGTTGTGTACTGTACATACATACATACATACATACACACACACACACACCACACATAGTGTTATAAATAATTGTGGTTTTCTTTGTCCAGTCGGCGTTTTCTACCCCCATCAGTAGGTTTCACTAGCTCATCCAGGCCATCAAAATTGTTATTACAGTTAAAAACACTCATTTTGAAGACTGCTCACAAACAAACATCTCTCGCGCTCACCGAATTCTGATTGGTCGAGAGGACATATAGCGTTTAGGCAAAAAACAGGTTTGGTGCTTATCGCGGTTTGGAAAGGAACTGCATCTTGCTGTACATTTTAAACAAGGAAATATAGCATTTTGGCATGAAACATTGATGGAGCAGTATATAGGTTCACAACACAGCAAAATGACATGACAAACTCGGTTTTTTTATTTTGGCGTTTATCGCGTTTTGGAAAAGAGCTCTTCATACATGCATATATACAGTACATACATACATAATTTAAGGGGCACGGTGGCTTAGTGGTTAGGTTTGATTCCCGCCTCCGCTTTATTTAGAATCAGAATCAGCTTTATTGCCAGGCATGTTTTCACATGCGAGGAATTTGTTTTAGTGACATAATTTATTTATTTATTTATAATATTCGTGGGAATATAATAACAACACATAAAAAAACACACATATGGTCCGGGTGTCTTTTAATTTGAAAAGCATTAAGGCAGTAAGTTGCTGCCATGCTACAAAGCGCTGCTAGACAAAATGGTTAAAATTACAATGCTATCTTTATTATTGAGCAATTTTATGATGATATAACAAATAATGTATATCATTGACATCAATACATGCTTAGAATACATAGCATCATGGCCTTAAGTTATCCAGCCATGCTAGTGGTTGTGCTATAAAACATTAACCCAACATTACCTTATGTTTCTATGTGGGGAGTAATGTCGGCGGGGTTGGTTTTTAAGCAGCTCGCAGTCCATACAGCTACAATTTCCCGCACTCTTTAGTGTGTAAAGGACTTCGCAGTTCATGTGGTTTTGTTTATCAGTAATGTTTGTTATAGTAAACATTTCATAAGGTGGGACTAGCACCTCTTCCTCATCAGGTAGTACAGAAATGGTGGATATGTTTGCACCAAAGCACGTGTTAATCTCAAAACAGGATTTATTGCCAAATTCTTCCAAGTCATTGCTAAATGAAGTCGATGCAAACCTGCCAAATCGCATTGTAGCATTAATCTGAGGTCTCTCAAAACTAACAGCGGTTCTACGGAAAACATTAACACAGCTCTGCAATTTATGAATTTGTACAGCACGTGTTAGCAAGAA
>NC_062525.1:5054432-5209432 GCF_022655615.1 Tachysurus fulvidraco
TATTGTTTAGTGTTTAAAGTAATTTAGGGATGTGGTACAGTAGCTCAGAGGTTAAGGTGTTGGACTCTTGATCAGAAGGTCATGGGTTCAAACTCCAGGTCCACCAAGCTGCCACTGATGGGCACTTGAGCAAGACCCTTAATGCTCAGTTGCATGAATTGAAATAAAAAAAATATAAGTCACTCTGGATAAGGGTGTCTGCTAAGTGCCATAAATGTAATTTAAAAATTATACATATGATGTTTATAAAACTGTAACAAACAAGATCTCTGAATATCCAGAGTTAAAGTTAAAGCAGATAAACCAACATAAATGAATGTCCTCTATCTATCAAATTAAAACGATAGAAATAGATTTAGTCAGTTCTGAATGCTAATAAATAAATAAATAAATCGGAGAATTTAAATGTTACTCATTTTGTAAATGTGTTTTCTTTTCCTAAACAAAATCAGAACTTAAAATAATAAAAACAAATCATGCTGAATTGTAGATTAAAAATTAATTTGTAGAATAAAAACCTTTAATTTTCTAATCTGGTCATTAACTTTTAGTCGTCACTAAGGATATATATGTTTGTCTGTTTGTTTGTTTGTTTGTTTGTTTGTTTGTTTGTTATGTTGTTGTTTGTTTTGTTTGTATATTTTATTAGTGAAATAATTAAATCATTATGTCTGTTAATTGTTTCATTTGTTTATTATATGATCTATTTGTTTTTGTTTTATTATTATTCTTATCTTGTCACTAAATGAAAGTGTTCAGCAAGGGGCACTGTAACATAATCTTTGCTTTCTAAAATACCTCAACACACACACACACACACACACACACACACACACACACACACACACACACACACACATGAAAAATTACTAAACACTTATTTATTAAAATATTTCTCCTCAATATGAAGAGATCTAAAAGTATGACATGACAGTAAACTAGTCAGAATGAGAGTGAAGTACAAGCGAAATATTTAGTATACATTTTGCAGTCTCATTATCAGCTCCACACAAACATTTACATTGTTCTTTAATAAAAAAAATAAAATAAAAAAAAAAACAAGTTTTACCCCCCTGTAGGAACTAGTTTTACCCCCCTGTAGGAACTAGTTTACCCCCTATAATAACGCCCCTGATGACATCAACACGTTCCTGCTTGGGATTGGACCACAGCCAGATTTTGGTCAAACCGAGTGTATTTGCTGTCACAAAGATCCCGGTCCATAATGTTTATTATCCACTAGATGGCGCTTGTGTACATTAGCACTCAGCACTCATTAGCACTCACTCACTTCCTGTTTTGTCATTACATGGTGAGGTGGAACAAATGTAATTGTTACAAGGTAAAGCTATTTCTACCTGTATCGTATGCCATCCAACCAAGAAGGTGCAAGTTATAACCCCCTCTCTTACAGTAGCTCACAAGCAGGCAAAAATGGTATGTGTATATATTTTCATTTCATTTTATGAGTTTAATGTGATATGTTTATTTTCCATGCAATTGAATGTGTAACTGTTGCATATTTCATATGTCTTTTACTAGTGATGGTGAAGGGAAGCTTTCTTGAAGCAGTGAATCTTTCAACCCAATTGTATCGGAAAAAGGTTCATTACTCGAAGCTTGTTTGAATGTTCCACAATCAAACAACGTATTAATTTTAGAAGCAAAAATGAATGAATTGACAGATTAAAAAAAGATTAATAAATAAATGATTCAATATATTAAATACATGACCAAAGCATGTTCCATTGCATACGCATGTTAACTCCAAACAAAAAATGTAATAAAGATTACTTTTTGTATAGTGAATGTAGACATTTTGACTGTTTTTTTGACTCACGCCTCAGAGCTTCGGTGTCACTGCGAACATCACTACCTTTTACTCAGTTCTACGGTGTTGGTGTTGATGTCTATACCAATAAAATAAAACATCTGTGCAAAAGAACCTCAGCCTTCACAATGTGACTAAGGGCGGCATAGTAGAACACTTCACTGCGTCAGTGAAGACCAAGAGCATCAGATGGTAAAGCAACAAGAAACGCTACGAATTGGAAAGGGACGTACACCTTCTAAAGATTGAAAATGACTGACTGAAGAAGCCAGTTAGCAAGTTAAGGCTGAACAAGCAAGCACTTTTACAGTAAGTTAGTGACGTGGAAGCAGCACAAGGTCTTGTGAACTGTTCTAAAGTTTCAATTGCGTTGGTATTTCCATCACCTTCATTCAAAGAAAAGGTTAAAAAATCTTTCTATTGGTTGGCTTATTAAGCTAAAAAAAAGACTAAACAGATAAGCAGTTGTGTTGTATTATTCAAAAAATCTAAACTGACTAAAGTGAATTTGCTTGTTTTATTCAAGTGTTTTGTACTTTATAATTTTAAGTGTGCAGAATTTCACATTTTACAAGTTGTATGCATTATTCTTGTGGTTGTGTCACACACGTTTATCTGAGATAGTACTGTAGCTTTACACTAGAATTTTAGATTGCCTTTTTGAGTATTACATTGTAGAGCAACACAGTATTGACATGACGGATGCAAGTGAAAATACAGTACTGTCCACTAAAGAAGTTACAACCCCCATTACACAAGAGTTAGATAATGCAGAGCATGTCATTCCACCACAGCATGCTGATATTAAAGTTGCAGCACAAGTACAACAAACACAAGTCACAGATATTAGAAGAAGCCAATGTGCATGCACACACACTGAAAAGGGTAAAACACTCCAAGATGCTAAACTAAATGAACTGATAAGAAGGTTTAAGCAGAAGTACAGAATATGGAAATATCACATCAATGGTCTGAAGAGAGCCATTAAGAAAAATGATGATTCTGAATTGATTCTTGACGTTGTGAGCACTATTAATAGCACACAGTCAGAGATTGATCATCTCTATGAGAAGATAAGAAGCATCACAAGCCCTGAAACAGAAATAAGAAGGAAAAATGACACATGAGACAAATGAGAAAGCGCAATGGTTTCTAAATGAAGATCCTGAGGACATTCCCTGGCCTGATTCAGATACAGTGTCCACCATCATCTCAGCAACCTCCAGTAAGTCAAAGTCTGTTTCCAAGATGTCTATTCAATCTTCCCATGATTCTCTGCAGAAAAGACAAGAATCAGCAGCTGAAGCTGAAGCGATTAAAATAATGAAGACACATCAATATGAAAGGTAAATTAATAAACTGGAGGCAGAGGATGAAAGGTTAACAGCTGAGATGGAAGCTCAAGAAAAGGAAATAGAAGCGGAGAATGCAAGAAAAAGGGCTCAATTTATCTCAGAAAATACTATGAGAAAAATAAAGCTGGAGGAGAAGAAGAAGGAAGTGGAAAGAGTTTATGCTGAAAGCATCAAAGGTGATGAGCTTGAACAGTGTTCTGTTCCTCTTCAAGGACAAGATGATTAAACAGTACTTCTCATCCAAACATTCCTATCTCTCTTTCTCAGCCATTAATGCTCACTCAGGTCACTGCCCTTTAAACCAACCCTCTTGTTCTCCTCAAAGGGTTCCAATTACACAAGCTCATATCTCTCAGTCATTGGTTGCTCCAAATGAAGCCTCTAATGATCTTGTGAAGGCACTTACTGAAGCGATTACAGCCAATTGGATTCCGATTCCAGAACCAGTTGTCTTCTATGGAGATCCTCTTAATTATAATGACAGGAAACTGTCCTATCAAATGTTAATTGATCGCAAGAACTTGCCAGCCCAAGAGAAGCTCTTCTTTCTTCGCAAGTATGTGAGTGGTCCAGCCAAGAGAGCTATTGAAGGACACTTCCTGGTTGGAACAGAGACTGCTTACACGACTGCTTGGAACATACTTGATGACAGGTTTGGCAATCCGTTTGTAGTCGGCAAGTCATATCATGACAAAATACAGTCATGGCATAAGATTGCTACCATAGAAACCAAAGACCTCCGTGAATTTGTAGATTTCCTGAGCAGTGTTCAATCAGGCATGCCTTATGTTCAAGGTCTACAGGCTCTAAATAATGGTGTTGAGTTCACGTTGGAATAGAGCAGCAACCAAGTTCCAAGACGAATGCGGAAGATTCCCTGATTTTAAGTACTTTGTCAAATTTCTCAACAAAGAAGCTAGAATTGCATGCAATCCTATCACCTCACTGCAAGCAATAAAGCCAGCAGAGCAAGAAAGAACCAAGCACACTGATCAAGATACTGTAAGTATAAGTTCCAAAGGAATCGCAACCCAACTGTCAAGACATTCACCACTAGTTTCATTGAAAAGACTAGTATTATGTGTGTCTTTTGTAAGAGATATGGCCACACTCTTCATAAGTGTCGCAAGATTATGGAAAGACCAGTTGAAGAAAGATTGAAGTTTGTACAGTCAGAAAAGTTGTGCTTTGGCTGTCTTAAGACTGGTCATAATTCAAAGGGCTGCACCTCTAGGAGTGTGTCTGAGAAATGTGAGATGTCACCCAACGTGCCTACATCAGGATCATCTAAATAAATACCCAGGACAAGACGCTAGAATTAATCAAGATAAGTGAAAGGTCAATCTCGGATCTGCAGACAGAACAGTTGAATGACAGAAGGTACAAGAGTCAAGGCCTGTGATTTCAAACAGAGTAGTTCAAGAAAGGAACAACACTCATACGTCATTGATCATTCCAGTATATGTCTCAACAACAGCTGAACCGAGGAAGGAGATTTTAGTGTACGCCGTGCTTGATACAGAGTGACACTACTTTCATTTTAAAGGATACAGCTGAGAAACTTGATATCAAGAAAGAACCAGTCAAACTAAAGATTTCTACAATAACGTCCAAAACAAAGGTTGTGGCATGTCACAAATTGAATGGACTACAAGTAAGATGAATTAATTCTGAAGTGAAAATCAAACTTCCAACAACCTACACTAGAGACTACATACCTGTCAACAGATCTCATATACTGTACCCTCATGTGAAACAGCCAAGAACTGGCCTCATCTAAACATCTGGCAGATGAAATGACTCCTGCACTTGACTGTGAAGTAGGTTTGTTAATAGGCTATAGCTGTCCTCAAGCCTTACTCCCCAGGGATCTTCTCAGCAGTAACGAAGAGCAACCGTTTGCACAAAGATCTGTGTTGGGTTGGAGTATTATTGGATACAACCATTACGACAGTGACAATGAAGATGAAATTGTTGTGAGTCACAGGATTATCTTGAAGCAAGTTCTACCAGCTGGTGAACCATGTCACAAGCTCAAGTCTGAAGTCTGCTTTATACACAGGAACAAGGTTAAGGAAATGATCATTCCAGCAGAGCTCCTGAAAGTTTTTGAGTCTGACTTTGTTGAAGGGAATAATGAAAAGGTGCTGAAAGGGTCCCAGGCATCCCAAGCAATCAGCCAGCATTGTATATCCCTCGTCATGGGGATTACAACCCACAGAAGCCAGGCAAGATTCGCATTGTCTTTGATTGCTCTGCAAGAATTCTTCTCTGAATGAGCATCTACTAACTGGGCCTGACCTCACACACACCCTAGTTGGGGTCTTGTGTCGTTTCCGGAAAGGGCAAGTAGCCATTATGTGCGATGTCGAGCGTATGTTCCACCAATTTTATGTTGCACCTAAGGATCGGAACTACCTCAGGTTCTTATGGTGGGAGGAAGGTAACATGGAAACCCCACCAACAGTTTTTCGGATGAGGGCCCACTAGTTCGGAGCTGCCTCCTCGCCTGGATGTGCAAATTTTGGACTCAAATACCTTGCTGCACAAGGAGAAGTCAAGTTTAGTCAAGCCACAGTGAAGTTTATACAATGTAATTTTTATGTTGACGATGGCTTAGCAACTGTGCACACCGAAGCAGAGGCAATTCAGCTTGTAAAGGAAGCCAGGGATCTCAGGCAACATGTGGGAAGCTCCGCTTGTACAAATTTATCACCGACTACAAGAAGGTGACTGCCACAATTCCGAAGGGGGAATGTACTGAAAGTGCAACTGACTTTGACTTTGATGGAAGGGTGAGAAGACTTAAATTTCTTGTTGGTGATACAAAACTAGATAGCAAGGGTGCACGAACAAGCAAGTCAGTTTACCTAGAAAGACCCAGACACAAAACAGTGTTACTCCTTGAAGCGGATTAAAGGGTTAAGTTTGACAAGAATGTTTAAATGTGCATGTTAATGTTTATAAATTCATGCTGAGTTACTTGAGTATTCATAACTTTGAGTAAGAATCACACATTGTGTGATGGTGGGAGTGTATTTGCTGTCACAAAGATCTCCATAATGCTTATTATCCACTAGATGGCGCTTGTGTACATTAGCACGCAGCACTCATTAGCACTCAGCACTCACTCACTTCCTGTTTGTCATGCACATGGTGAGATGGAACAAATGTAATTATTACAAGGTAAAGCTATTTCTACCTGTATCGTATGCCATCCATCCAAAAAGGTGTATGTTATAACCCCTTCTCTTAAGTCACAAGCAGGCAAAAGTGGTATTTGTATATATTTTCATTTCATTTTATGAGTTTAATGTGATATGTTTATTTTCCATGCAACTGAATGTGTAACTGTTATATATTTCATATGTCTTTTACTCAGTTCTATGGTGTTGGTGTTGATGTCTATACCAATAAAATAAAACATCTGTGCAAAAGAACCTCAGCCTTCGCTATGTGACTAAGGGTGGCATACCGAGTGTGTGTCTAACAGAGGAGGAAAAGACAACAGAAATGTTTTCTCACACAATTCTCCTTCATGTACCCAATATTTTTCTCTTTCATACAGTGGGCTGTATGCATCATATGGGGAATATACCTATAGGGAATCTTCACTCCGAGTTTGACCCCTGGGTCTTAAAGTCAACGGATTCATGTTTCCTAACTGAGCAGATACACAGATCACTTGTAAGCTTTAGGGCATCGATCCTTCAATAAACTTGTCTATCCATCCATATAATCAAATAACTTACATTATGCATCTTTTTAAATAGATTTTTTTTCTTGCATACAGTTGGTATGTTTTTGAGGTATCGTAGATAGATATCATGATAGATCGAGATATAGATAGAATTAATCAATGATAAAACATTGAAACATTCAAATAAAAAAGTCAGTGTGTTAGGCTGCCATGTGTATTTCTTATGCTGTGTGCTACTTATATGTGCACCCATATGAGGATGGGTTCCCCTTGAGCCTGGTTCCTCTGAAGGTTTCTTCCTTTACCATCTAAGGGAGTTTTTCCTTGCCACTGCTGCCTGAGTCAACTCAGACTTGGTCATTGGGGATAAATACATACACACTGTGAACTAAATATATATCTAATATTAATCTTGAATTTTGTATTCTGTTCATCTTTATATTATTCTTTATATTAACCTTTTGTTCTATGTTTATGTTCTGTGAAGCTGTTTTGAGACAATGTCAATTGTAAAAAGTGCTATACAAATAAACTTGAATTGAAAATTGAATTGAATTACTTGCAAATTGGTCAATTAATGTCAACTAAATTTTGAATTAAAAGAATTCAAATGGGGGATCAGGAGGAAACCAAATGATTGTCATCTAAATAATGATCACTGTGTTCCAATTAGCTTAGAAGCATCAATATTTTTTTCCCTAAAGCATTTTTCATTTTAATCAATCAAACTGACACAAAATATGAGTTTATAGACTAATTATTAATTAAGTCACTTCACTGATCCCTAGGGATTATTGTATGAGCCTCATAGGTAGTTAAAGACATTGTGTTCCCTGCTGTTTTTCTCTAAACCCCACATTTCCTTGCTTAAAAATCAGCTTTCTGTGTTTTCTGAGTGCTTTAGGTGGTCCAGAATAGTGACCCCACCATACAGGAGTCAGAATCTTTTCATTGCTTAACTCATAGTTATGTACAGAGTAGTTTGAATTTTTTGTTTTCTCAGTGGAACAAAATTTAATTTAAATTTCAATTTATGTATTTGTTTGTTTGTTTTTGTTTAATTAATTCTTGGGACTATAATACTTTAAAAAAAAAAAATAAGACACAATTTTTTATTTATGAACCTCGAACATATGGTCCAGATGATTTTTAATTTCAAAAGCATTCAGACATTAAATTCCATTCAAACAAAAGCTCAGACAAAATGGTTAAAATTACAATGTTGTCATTATTATTGACTAATTTTATAATGTAATAACAAATAATGTACATCATTGACATCAATACATGCTTAGAAAACATTGCATCATGGCCTTAAATTATCCAGTCATGTTAGTGGTTGTGCTATAATAACATCAACAGTTCAGTAGAGCTTTTTAAGCGGCTCGCAGTTCATACAGCTAAAAGTTCCCACACTCTTTAGAGTGTAAAGAACTTCACAGTTCATGTGGTTTTGTTTATCTGTAATTTTTGTTATAGTAAACATTTCATAAGGTGGGACTAGCACCTCTTCCTCTTTAGGTGTCGCAGAAAGTTTGGTTATGTTTGCACCAAAGCACGTGTTAATCTCAAAACAGGATTTATTGCCAAATATTTTGTGCATGGTTTTATTTCCTGAAGTCGATGCAAACCTGCCAAATCGCATTACATCATTAATCTTTGGTCTCTCAAAACTAACATTGGTTCTACGGAAAACATCAACACAGCTCTGCTCTTTATACTTTTGTACAGCACGTGTTAGCAAGAAATAAAAGGCTTTGTAGTAGAATTTTTTGGTGTAATATTTTTTTCCTGAACTGACAGCAGCATTGAATTTTGAGTGGAATCCCCATGGATCGGTGTAGACCTTTATTATTCTTGTAATATTATCAGTAATGTTTGGGTATTTCTTCCAAATATTTTTAAAGTCTCTATCTTTATTTAACTCTTTCTTTAGGACTTTGTTTATCAGTTTGTCGTTTTTTTCAGCGCAGTCTATAAATTGGTCATCAACAGAATCCGGTGCCATGTCCAGTTTAAGAGCAGAGGTTTTTTTCTATAAAATTAGAGGAGGGAAAACATTATAAGAAAATTACTGATACAAAAATGTCTACTCAGTGCAGAACTTGAAAGAGAAACCCACCTGTTTGGTCAAAACTGCTCCAGTGTTGATGATGACAAGGATGACAAGGATGAAAACAGCTTGCTTCATTGTTAATCTAAAATAAAAAGCATATATCGAGAATATATACAAATTGTATACAAATGACTATTCTACAAATGAGTGAGACATCAACTGAATGTGTCATTGAGGAGATTGAGTAGTCCTAGTGCATTTTTTGTACATCTTTCTCACACAGAAAAAAAAGGAGGCATGTCTCTGTTCTTTATGTAAACTCCAAACCTCTTGTAACATCTCCACTACAGTCTGAATAGTGTTTAGATTTGTATTTGCATCAATGCCCCAATGCGCACACAACTCAACTGCCTGAAGAGAAAAAGATTTCTGACTTTCTTTCTGATAACACAATGCATCATATCAACATGAAAAATATTGAAAACTTCAGAAACAACCTCACATGGTTTGATAACACATTTTCTAGCTTGAATTATTCCAGTAGCATAGCGAATAATGTTCTCATAATATCATAAATTATACAGTTTTATGTCTTAAGTAAATGTACAGTAATATATGTACAGATAATATAATTATATCTAAACAAACTGTGATGGAAGTAATATAACATTTCCAGTACGATCATAATACTCACAGATCTGATGAGCTCAAGGCTTCTTAAATATATAACGAGGAGGTGCTCAAACCAACAGTGTGTCAGACCTTCAACTCATCGCTATTTATACATCGCTACTTCCCTTTTTTTAATTACCATAAATGGAGTTGTTTTCTCCTCAAAATACAAGGTGTGATTTTTGAGAGAAAGACAGAAAAAAAGACAAAGGCAAAAGTGATGATTTACATTTTTAAAAGTATTTCTATTGGATTAAGGTAAATAATACAAATAAATGCAAATAGTTTTAACTGAATATTGTTTTCTTCAAGAGCAAGATGTTATAGTTTTACTCTTCTTGGGGTCATCTTGCAGGAGAAAAAAAGCCACATGGTCCATCTTCCCCCCAAAGCACAGCCATAAGCCCTATTTCTGAGGTATCTACTGCTATTATAATGCAGGATCTGGCAGGGTCATAGTGTAGGATACGATGAGCATGTGTATATGTAGTTCTGTAAGAGACTAGAGAAGAACGTTACAGAATTTGTGTGTGGTGTGTGTGTGTGTGTGTGTGTGTGTGAGAATTCACTTGCCAATTTTGTAAAGGATATTTTTTTCAATTCTAGTAGTTTTCCAAAAGAATTACAAAGAAAATTTACTCAAAGAAAAAGAAAAAAGCAAAATCAATAATTTTTTGACCATAACAAAAAAATTCTGTGAAATCCTGAAGGAACTGACTAGTAAGAAAAAGCATAGACTATTCTAGATTAATGCATAAAGAAGTACATCATTGATGCTGTATATTTTCTCAGCTACAGCTTCAATGCCACATCTGCAAAATGTAGCAGTGTGAAACCACTTGAGGACACAAAATAGCACATAAACTTCACACTACATTCTGCAAATTGAAAAAAAAAAAAAACAGCTGCAAAATCAGACATTAGTCAAACCATCTTAATCTGGCCTCCCTAACTTTGTCTCCCAAATGTCCAACATGAGCTGTCCCTCTGATGTACTCGTTCCTATTCCTGTCCGATCTTGTCACTCCCAAAGAGAACCTCAACATCTTCAGTTAGGCTACCTCTAACTCTGACTCCTGTCTCTTCTTCAGCGACACTGTCTCTAAACCATACAGCATGGCCGGTCTCACCACGGTCCTGTACACCTTTCCCTTGATTCTCACTGATATTTTCCTATCACAGACACAAACTCCTGAAGACTTTCTCCAACCACTCCAACCTGCCTGCACTCGCTTCTTTAACTCTTTCCCACTCTCTCCATAAGTCTGGACTGTTGACCCCAAGTACTTAAACTCCTGTACCTTCTTCACCTCTTCACCTCTTCACCCTGTAACCTTACTGTTCCACTTCCCTCCCTTCATTCACACACATGTACTCAGTCTTACTACGACTGACTTTCATTCCTCTTCTCTCCAGGGCAAACCTCCACCTCTCCAGGTTTTCTTCCACCTGCTCCCTGCTCTCACTACAGATCACAATGTCATCTGCAAACATCATCGTCCAAGGAGACTCCTGTCTGACCTCCTCTGACAACTGGTCCATCACTATAGCAAACAGGAAGGGGCTCAGAGCCGATCCCTGATGCAGTCCCACTTCCACTTTGAACTCCTCTGTCTGACCTACTGCACAACTCACCACTGTCCTGCTCCTCTCATACATATCCTGCACCACTCTGACATACTTCTCTGCTACTCCTGACTTTCTCATACAGTACCACAGCTCTTCTCTTGGCACCCTGTCATACGCTTTCTCCAAGTCTACAAACACACAGTCCAACACCCTCTGACCATCCCTATACTTCTCCATCAACATTCTAAGAGCAAAAATTGCATCTGTTGTGCTCTTTCTGGTCATGAAGCCATACTGCTGCTCACAAATTTCCACCACTGTCCTTAACTTTCCTCCTTCCAGATGAGACACCCAGCACCTTTCTCCCTGTCTCCCTGATCACTTCTGCTGTAGTTTCCCAGTCATCTGGCAGCACTACCTGACCACCCAGAGCCTGCCTCAACTTCTGTCTAAATTCCTCACAACATTCCTCCTTTTTCAGCTTCCACCGCTTGGTTTTCTTCTCTATCTTTGACCTCTTCTTCTTACAGACCACCAATTCAATTCAATTCAATTCAAGTTTATTTGTATAGCGCTTTTTACAATAGACATTGTCTCAAAGCAGCTTTACAGAACATAAACATAGAGCAGAAGGTAAACATAATTAATGATAAAGGAAATAACGAATAATAAAAGAAATAAGAATTAACAGAATAAAAATTCTAGATTATTATTAGATGTATATAGTTCACAGTGTGTATGTATTTATTCCCCTATGAGCAAGTCTGAGGTGACTCAGGCAGCAGTGGCAAGGAAAAACTCCCTTAAATTGGTAAAGGAAGAAACCTTGAGAGGAACCGGACTCAAGGGGGAACCCATCCTCATATGGGTGACACTGGGGGTGTGATTGTAATATACAGTCAGTTAAATGTTGTATTGGTGTGAGGTTCAAGGACTTCTGATCTCCTGAGTACCACAGAGTCTAACTGGAGATGTCTCAGGATTCTTAGAGTCGGCCTCGGCTCAGTGGATGTCCAAAGGCTTCGTCCCACAGAGGACGATGGGAGCTGGTACAGTGTCTGGATGCCTCGGGATGGGTACAAAGAGAAAAGCAGTGGAAAGGGATTAACATATCTGCCGTTCATAAAAAATGCGCTGGTCTGATGTACTGGTGCATGATATTATGGGATGTATTATGTGTACGCCTGACTGAAGAGATGAGTTTTTAATCTACATTTAAACTGGGAAAGTGTGTCTGCGCCCCGAACACTATCAGGAAGACTATTCCAAAGTTTGGGAGCTAAATAAGAAAATGCTCTACCACCTTTAGTAGACTTAGATATTCTGGGAACTACCAGAAGCCCTGAGTTTTGTGATCTCAGAGAGCGTGAAGGATTGTAACGTGTTAGAAGACTAGTTAGATACATGGGAGCTAAACCATTAAGAGCCTTGTACGTAAGTAGCAGCAGTTTGTAGTCAATTCTATACCTAACAGGTAGCCAGTGTAGAGATGATAAAATTGGGGTTATATGGTCATACTTTCTTGTCCTAGTGAGAACTCCTGGCAGCTGCATTTTGGACTAACTGTAACCTATTTATTAAAGATGCAGGACAACCACCTAGTAATGCATTGCAATAGTCCAGTCTAGAGGTCATGAACTGCATGAACTAGCTTCTCAGCATCAGATACAGACAGGATGTTTCTCAGCTTGGCAATGTTTCTAAGGTGGAAGAAGGCTGTTTTGGTAGTATGGGCGATATGATTTTTAAAAGACAAGTTACTGTCTAATATAACACCGAGGTCTTTCACTGTCGAGCTACTAGTAACAGTACATCCCTCTAAATGGGAGTTAAGTTGTGAGAGTTTATGTGCACTGGTTTTTGGACCTATGAGTAGTATTTCAGTCTTATCGGAGTTTAACAATAGAAAGTTGCAGCTCATCCAGTATTTTATCTCTCTTAGGCACTGAGTTAATTTGGACACTGTGGCTATTTCATCTGGTTTTGATGAGATATATAACTGTGTGTCATCAGCATAACAATGGAAACTAATCCCATGTCTTCTAATAATGTTCCCTAATGGAAGCATGTATATAGAGAAAAGCAGAGGTCCTAGAACTGATCCTTGAGGGACCCCATAATTAACTGGTAGTAAACTGGAGGATTCACCATTTAATTCTACAAAATGGTATCGGTCAGACAGGTAGGATCTAAACCAGCTTAAAGCCTGACCATGAATACCTGTGTAATATTGTAAGCGATCTAGAAGAATGTTGTGATCTATAGTGTCGAATGCAGCACTAAGGTCAAGTAGAACTAATAGTGACATACAGTCTTGGTCCGAAGCTAAGAACAAGTCGTTTGTAACTTTAACAAGTGCAGTTTCTGTGCTATGATGGGGCCTGAAACCTGACTGAAACTCTTCAAGGATGTTGCTCTCCTGTAAGAAGGAGCTCAGTTGAACAGACACAACCTTTTCAAGTATTTTAGACATAAACGGGAGGTGTGAGATAGGTCTGTAATTTGATAGTTCATTTGGGTCTAAGTTAGGTTTTTTGATGAGTGGCCTAATAACTGCCAACTTAAAAGACTTCGGGACGTAACCTAAAGATAACGAGGAGTTAATGATATTAAGAAGAGGCTCACCAGCTTTATGTAACACTTCTTTCAGTAATTTAGTTGGGATGGGGTCTAGTGAACATGTTGTTGATTTAGCTGTAGTAATAAGTTTATCTAACTCTTCCTGTCCTGTACTTGTAAAGCTGTGTAAAGCCTTAGGTGAGATTGTGTCACTGGTTGCTCTCATATGTTGGGTGTCACCTATTTTATTCCTGATACTTTCGATTTTATCAGTGAAGAATCTCATAAAGTCCTCACTACTGAAATGTGATGGAATAGTGTGTTCAGATTTCTGATTTTTTGTTAAACTAGCCACTGTGCTAAATAAAAACCTGGGATTGTTCTGGTTATTTTCTATGAGTTTGCTCAGGTGCTCAGCCCTAGCAGCTTTTAGAGCCTGTCTATAGCTGGACATACTGTCCTTATACGCAATTCTAAACACCTCTAATTTAGTTTTTCTCCATATTTAGTTTTTCTCCATGAGTGATCACCAGAGTGATCCTACACACCACCATCCTATGCTGTTTGGCTACACTCTCTCCCACTACCACTTTACAGTCACTAATCTCTTTCAGATTGCCTCTTCTACAAACGATGTAGTCTACCTGTTTTCTCCTACCTCCGCTCTTGTAAGTCACTCTGTGTTCCTCCCTCTTCTGAAAATAAGTGTTAACCACAGACATGTCCATCCTCTTAGCAAAGTCCACTACCATCTGTCCTTCATGGTTCCATTCCTTAACTCCAAACTTGCCCATCACCTCCTCATCACCTGTGTTCCCCTCACCAACATGTCCGTTAAAGTCCGCTCCTATCACCACTCTCTCACCCGTGGGAATACTCTCCATCACCTCATCTAATTCACTCCAGAATCTCTCTTTCTCTGCTAACTCACAACCTACCTGTGGGGCATAACCACATTGACAACATTCAACATCAATATCTAACTTCAGACTCATCACCCTGTCTGACACTCTCTTCACCTCCAGAACATTCCTCACAAACTCCTCCTTCAGGACCACACCTTCCTCCACCTTCCTTCTCTCCATCATATCAGCCAGCTCTCTACCTTTCCCTGTCATAGTACCAACATTCAGAGTTCCTATTGTCAGTCCTACACTCTTACCTTTCCTCTTCTCTCTCTGTCTGTGCACTCTCCTTCCTCCTCTACTATTTCGACCAACAGTAGCCCAATTTCCACCGGCGCCCTGTAGGTCAACAGCGCCGATGGCGGTCGTTGTTAACCCGGGCCTCGACCAATCTGGTATGAAATTTGTATTGACGATTTGCATAGTTAGATTTGGCAATGTTTTACACCGGATGCCCTTCCTGACGCAACCCTCTCTATTTTTCCGGGCACAGAGGTCACTGGACTGTGACCCCCATGGCTAGATTAAAATCAGACATTAGTGTTATTTGTTAATAAAACAGCACTCAGATATATTTACTTGTTTACTTAATATTAGTTACTTATATTTAATTGGTTAAAATGGGGAAAATCTTCAGAGCTTTTATTGGACTGTAGATACAGCTTATATCTGGTGCTTCTAGTGTGAGAAAGTCTATTTTACTTGAATGTGGTTGTTATTTAATATTGCTACCTTTTTGTCGCAGTTTGAAACTGTGTTTGAACCAACATAATTTACACTGAATATTTAATACAGTAGAACTACACAATCTACTCAATCACTCACTCAAGCACTCTTTGACCCATAGTAGATTTTTAACCTTAATGTAAAGCAAAAATAAAGCGTAATCCACAAACTTACATTGACTCTGTCTTTACGTCAGTTTGACTTACTGTACGATCTTTGAGCTGATAAAAAGAAACATTTCACAAATTTGGATTTCCAAAGTTATTCTTTACTTATGCTTTTTATCTTATAAGATCTACTACTGAAGCTTTACATTCGAGCTGAAAAGATTGAAGGTGTGAAAAGCTGAAGGTCTGAAAACTGAAAAAAGCACTTGTATAATAATGGAGGACCTGGCAGGGTCATAGTGTAGGATATGATGAACATGTGTACATGTAGTTCTGTAAGAAACTAGAGGAGAACATTATGTGTGTGTGTGTGTGTGTGTGTGTGTGTGTGTGTGTGTGTGTGTGTGTGTGTGTGTGTGTGTGTGTGTGCTGAACACAGACACAAGAGAAGTCAAGTGTGTGTTAACAGAAGCATTATTTATAATCACAGTGCAACAAATAAATACATTAGGCAGCCACAGGTAAAAAAACAAACATAGACTCACACAGATTAATATGTAAAGAGGTCCGACATTGTTTCTCAAACATCGTGCACCTCACCTTTAATGCAAGTTAAATTGAAATTTAAAATGAGAAAGTGTGTCTAAGCACCGAACACTATCAGGAAGACTACTCCAAAGTTTGGGAGCTAAATACGAAAATGTTCCACCAACTTTAGTAGACTTAGATATTCTGGGAACTACCAGAAGTCCTGAGTTTTGTGATCTCAGAGAGCGTGAAGGATTGTAACGTGTTAGAAGACCTTGTACGTAAGTAGCAGCAGTTTGTAATCAATTCTAAATTTATCAGGTAGTTAGTGTAGAGATGATACATTAAAATACTGCATGCTGCACATTTTGAAAAGAAAAATCTAATCAATTATAGACTAGTAAGACAAAACATAGACTATCCTAGATTAATGCATAAAGAAGTACAGCATTGATACTGTATATTTGCTCAGCCAAAATACATGTCCAATGCCACATCGGCAAAAATGTTGACTCATAGTGTGAATGAGAAAACATGTTAGAGCACACTGTCTGTGTGTGTGTGTGTGTGTGTGTGTGTGTGTGTGTGTGTGTGTGTGTGTGTGTGTGTGTGTGTGTGTGTGTGTGTGTGTGTGTGTGTGTGTGTGTGTGTGAGCATTGTGTCTACTCAGAGCTGTGAGGGGCTGAACACAAACACAAGAGAAGTCAATGGTGTGTCAACAGAATCACTATTTATTATCCCAGTGTAATAAATAAATTAGGTAGCCACAAAGGGGTGAAAGCTAAAAACCATCAATGAAAGGTGACTTTTTGGCAGCGATGTTGAAGGCAGATTTCCAATGAGGTGTCTAGTGGCAGGGCTGGACCCAGGAGACTGTCAGCATGCAGGAAGCATGTTCAGGAAGACTTCCTCTTCTTCCACAGTGGTTTCCCTGTGTGGGAGAACAGAGAACATTCATTATACTCTGCACTCTAAGGCCCCTTATCTCTGTGGAAGTGCTGCACCATGTGGTCTCCTGCTGTCCAGGAAGAGTAGGCTGAAATCTGGGTTTTGGAGAACTAGGCTCCCTGAGAGGACTTTTTCCAGCAATTGGAAGGCCTGTTCTGTCTTCTCTATCAATTGCCCCCGGTTGTCCTTTTTTTGTGAGGTCTGAGATGGGGTAAACTGTAGAAGAGAAGTTAATCACAAATCTTATGTAGTATCCAGGCAGCCCTAAAAAGGCATCTGCTTTTTGGTTAGCCTTTGGAATTCATTACATAGGTGCAGGCTTCCGTCGGGCTTAGGCACAATCACGATGGGGCTTGACCTGGGGCTGGCAGACTGCTTGATGATGTCTTTCTCTAACATTCGGCCTACCTCCAATTCTACGGCCTGATGGCAGTCTTCGGGGACCCGGTATGGCCGCTGCTTTACCACCACCTTGGTGGAGGTCCTGATCTTGTGGAGGCCTGGAGAAGAGGAGAACACATCCGCATATTGATCCACCAACTCCGTTAAGTCTTGCTTCTGGGGCAGAGTAGGACTGGGCCCCCGCTGGACCACGCTCTCAGGGATCTGTCGGAAAGGGATCTGTAGTGAACACACATATAACAGCAACAGGTTCCAATCATTTGTTGAGCAAATTTATGTGGTAAAGCTCTTTATTTGCATGCTTACCCGGCTTTTGCAGGTGGTTGACTGTACCCACCCTCTCAGACTATGTATGGGTTCTGCTACTAGGCCAGGAATTTGATTGTTATTAATTATTGATCATTGTTATTTGATTGTTAAATTAATTCAGCCACAAGTAACTTAACTATAAGTCTCTTTCCTATTTGGCTGAAGAGCTCTATAAAATTATGGTAAATGTCATAGCCCTATGTCAGCCCTGTGCTTTACTTTTGCTTCATGTGTCTCAAAGATCTTGTGAGATTTTTTCAAAATTAAAATTTCAAAGGTGTAAAAGAAAGAGAAAAGTGTGTGTGTGTGAGTGTGTGTGTGTGTGTGTGTGTGTGTGTGTGTGTGTGTGTGTGTGTGTGTGTGTGTGTGTGTGTGTGTGTGTGTGTGTGTAAACCCATTTGCCAGTTTTGTAGAGGACATTTTCCCCAGCAACATTAAGCATTAAGCATTTTGGCCACAGCATCAAGACCCCTGAGCAAGAACACGTTCAGTTGTATTGAAATTAAAAAATATGTAAGTCACTCTGGATAAGGGCCTGCTAAGTGCCATAAATGTAATACATATTAAATATCATAATTAAATATTATACATATGTTTATAAAGCTGTAACAACCAGGATCTCTGAATATCCAGAGTTAAAGTTAAAGCAGATAAACCAACGTAAATGAATGTGGATCTCTATCTATCAAATTAAAACGATAGAAATAGATTTAGTCAGTTCTGAGTGCTAATAAATAAATAAATAAATCGGTGTGGCCAGCAGGGGTCGTATAAACATTATTTATTAAGAATTATTTACAGAATTTAAATGTTACTCATTTTGTAAATGTGTTTTCGTTTCCTAAACAAACTCAGAACTTAAAATAATAAAAGCAAATCATGCTGAATTGTAGAGTAAAAATTAATTTGTAGAGTAAAAAGCTTCAATTTTCTAATCTTTTAGTCATCACTAAGGATATATTGTTGTCTGTTTATGTTGTTTGTTTTGTTTGTATATTTTATTCTTAAACTAATTAAATCATCATATCTGTTAATTGTTTCATTTGTTTATTATTTGACTTATTTGGGTTTATTTTATTCTTATCTTGTCACTAAATGAAAGTGTTCAGCAGGGGGCACTGTAACATAATCTTTACTTTCTAAAATACCTCCAGACACACACACACACACACACACACACACACACACACACACACACACACACACACACACACACACACACACACACACACACACACACACACACACATTGTGAAATACTTAATATTACAAAATACTCATTTATTAAAATATTTCTCCTCAATATAAAGAGTTCTAAAAGTTTGACATGACAGTAAACTAGTCAGAATGGGAGTGAAGTACAAGCTGAAATATTTAGTATACATTTTGCAGTCGCATTATCAGCTCTACACAAACATTGACATTGTTCTTTAATAAAAAAAATAGTTTTACCCCCTTTAATAACGCCCCTGATGACGTCAACACGTTCTTGCTTGGGATTGGACCAGAGCCAGATTTTGGTCAAACCGAAACTGGTAAGTGTGTGTTTAACAGAGGAGGAAAGGACAACATAAACGTTTTAAATGTCGTTGGGTGAGTGAAGTAAAAACATTATTGATCATTATATATATATATATATATATATGTGTGTGTGCGTGTGTGCGTGTGTGTGTGTGTGTGTGTGTGTGTGTGTGCGTATGCGTGCGTGCGTGCGTGTGTTAACATTGCTGACATCAAAACATGCATGATATGAATAATAACACAGCGTCTGTCAACATAATACACTTTGATCTTTATGTACATTTTCTGTTATTCGTTTTATTTGCTTAGTAAGATCCATCTTGTACCAGTTTTCCATTTCTTATTTATTTCCTTATTCATACAGTATGTCACATGGCCTCCTTTCTCCTACAGTACGGGCTCGTACACACTTGTTCAGCTAATGTTGCCCACAATATTAGAAAATAATGAAAATAATACATTAAATGATTAGTATGAAATAAAGAAAAGATGAAATGCGACGAGGAGTTTGTTTACGATGTGCGTAACTAGGCAACCTTCTAATGAACTTCCGTTATCTGATCTGTACTAATATCCGGTTATATGTTACATAATATTACTAAACAATTTAAAGCATGCAGTTTTTCTTCACATACTTTTAGTGTACAGTATAAGTGAGAGAATTACATGTAACTTTATATACAAATAATTTAATTAACCTTGTTTTATTATTATTATTTTATTATTATTATTATTTTATTATTATTGAACTTTTTTATTCTACTTTTACCTTGTCACATTTTTGTCTTCAATTAAGTCAAATTAAAAACAAACTTCAGATTTCCATTTTTTATAGAAAGAAAAATCTTGTCGTTTCTGTAACTTCACTTCAAGTTTCCTTTAATCGTTTATTAGCTTTGCTCACTGAGGGACAAGAAAAAGAAGAAATGATTCAAGACTTGGTTTAAAACGTCTTGCTGTCCCTGCTGTCATTACTAAGTCAAATACAGTTATGTTAGTTTAATGACTCAGTTTTTTTTATCCGAAAAAACCTTTAAAAGTTCACTTTGTGTTGAAAGAGATTGTTCAAAAGTAAAAAAGTATGACATTTCAACATGGGTTTCTCCCTAATGAGAAAGCCAGAGGAAACAGTGATTAGACAAAATAAGGTAAAAACCTTGAGAGGACTCAAACCATGTCCTCATCTGAGTGACACCAGACAGTGTGATTATACCATACCTCCCTGGAAAAATTTAGTCTCCCTTCTCTGTTATAATAAGCTCTTCTCTTCTCTTTTCTTCTCTTCTCTTCTCCTCTCTTCTTTTCTCTCCTTTCTTCTCTTCTTCTCTCCTCCTCTCTTTGGAAGGTTTCCAAGTAGATGTTGGAGTGAGGCTGAGGGGATTTGTGATCATTGAGCATTGAGGAAGCTTCAGTTCATTCCAAAGTCAGGGCTCTGTGCAGTATTTAAAGATTACTGCATTAAAATTCCTGATTTAATAAAATTCTATAAAGATTACTGATTCATTCAACATTGAACATGTAAGTGTGTTCTTCCAAGCTTGTCGGTGATGGTCGGGGTGCACATATTTTTGCTCATATTGAGTACGTGTTTAGCAGTAAATATTTTTATGCGTTTTATTTGGGGGGTGTTATCTTTTCATGCAGATTCGTGGAATGCCGGTTTCGATGATAACGCTGCAAACCTGTTGAACGAGTAAAACGAGTAAAAAGTATTACATCATTGCTATCAGTATGATGTAACTGAACAATGGAATCCAAACAAGCTGGAATATCTCTTTATAATTCATTATCACAAGCCGGTTTTTTGTTTTGTTTTGTATTTATTAATAATTTAATAATTATTCTCAAATTCTGCATTTGTAAATCACTTTGGATTAAAGAACCAGAATGAATTTAAATGTCATCTAGAACTAAAAGTTCTATGTGAAACCACCAAGAACTTTTATTTACAGATTTTTTATGATTTTTTTTATTTGTTGGCTTTCGAGCGTGGTAAGGGATTTTTTTTTCCCCTTATAAGTTTAATAATGTTGCATAATAAAAAAAAAAGAAGAACAAAGTCTTCCGGGGAGAAAGTAGGGAATGTAAGGCATGTTTTTTTTTGTTTTGTTTTTTCCATTTCTTTATTTTTACTTCACTGCAGTTTTCAGGAGGAAGTTATCATTACATTAAGACTGTATGACTAAAATCATATGACTTTATGAATTAATGTCACAGGGTTTAACTGCACACTGAACTGAGAATGCAGCATGAGCCTCTCTATATATAGGGTGAGCCATCAAGTGGCCTCTAAACTTTGGCGGTTTTGTTTTGAGAGACGGTACATGAAACAAGACGATGAAGCCTGATGGCATAAGATGACAGAACATTTGTGAGTTTTTTGTTTGTTTCATTGGATAATAAGCAAGTCATTTGGACACTAGCCATCATTTAGTCATAATAGTGAAAATCCATACCATTCTGTTACTGTAAAGAAACATTCATTTTTTAATTAATGATCTCTTTGGTTCAGTGTGTAAAATATTAAGTTTACCAGTGCATGGTGGTTTAGTGGACCTCAAGGTTCAGTTCCTGAATCCACCCTGTTTATGTGGAGCTCGTATGTTCTAAAAGTGCTTCAGGGGTTTCCTCTGGGTACTCTGGTTTTCTACTCCAGTCAAAAGGCATGTGTTGCTGGATGATTGTGGTCTCTAAATTGTTTTGTGTGTGTGTGTGTGTGTGTGTGTGTGTGTGTGTGTGTGTGTGTGTGTGTGTGTGTGTGTGTAGGGAGTCCCCTACCTTATGCCCTGAGTCCCCTGGGATAGACTCCATGCTTCATCATGACCCTGTGTAGGAAAAGTGCTACAGAAAATAGATAGATGGAAGGATATTAAATTTCCAGTTTTTTTTTTGTCTATATCCTCATTTATATACGTTTGTATCTGTTTTTATATTGTTCATTCATTCATTCATTCATTCATTCATTCATTCATAAATTTGAATGAATATTTTCTTCTGCAAGTGACATATTTTTAAGTGGAACTACATATATTGTGTGCATTGAGATGTGATGTCATAGACGAGTGCACATCTGCACACTTTTTTTGGTAGACAAAGTCAATGTTTTAATACAACTGGAAGGCTAAATGACTAAAAATCAGTGCAACTAGAAGACTAAATGACTACAAAACCTGGGACTGGACATTGACATGCTGTGTGTATTAATGTTAGATTAAATTACAATACATTGAATTCAGGCTATGGTATCTTCAGGTACCCTCTCTGGAGATTTCTCAGATTTGATGTTGAAAAAGTTTTTAAATGTTCTTGAGTTCATGTGAGGTTTTCCCCTGGGGCAAATGTGAGTGTGTGAGTGTATGTTCTTACCTTCTAATATATAAGTACCCACTGTGACCCTGAGGTTAATGATAATAAATAAATGGAGATCTCAGAATGCTGTGCCACATAAAAAGTGTGAATACATGGCTGATATAATATTTTCCCTGAGTGGAAGCATGTTTTGTATATAAAGTGCAACGGTCGTTCTTTTGTGGTTCTGCAAATGTACCAGAAGTTTCTATAGATGCTTAGTTTTTATGCGTCGATCATAGTTCAAGCACTTTGTAGCTTGAACTAAGGTCCAAATGATAAAGTGATGCAACTTACCATCTGAATTACTAAGCCCAACACATGATGTATTAAATTTCACAGAGATGATGGGGTAAGCCTTAGGGAACTGAAAGTGCAGCATGCCCAGCACCTAGCATGAGTAGCATAAAAAATGCATTTTCCTCCTGTCATAAAAGTAGAGACTCTGAACACAAATGTGGAACTTTTTATGCAAAAGTATGTATGTTCAAAGTAAACATTGATTTCGAACCTGTTATATCTCTGAGATGCCCCAAGTTCTTGTTCATAATCTTCTCAAATTTGAAGGTACTATCTTAAACCATTAAAATTTATGTAGAGGGAAAAGCACACAGCTCACACTGAAAGCCAACAGAGTCCTGACTCATTTTATATCAGACTCTTATGTCAAAAAAATATTCATTTGCTACAACTGATTGAAAATATCATCATGAAACACCAGTTTGCTAGTAAGGAAGGCTTATCTTTCCTGGTAAATGTGCTGAATCCAGATCAGCCCCGGTCAGAATTGGACCGATGTACAGTATTGTAGAGCAGCGGTGTCCAATTTTATCCGGAAAAGGCCGGTGTGGGTGCAGGTTTTCATTCCAACCAATCAGAAGCCACACCAGAGTCTACTAAAAGCCAGGAACAACTGATTAAACAGGTGGAATCAGGTGTGGCTTCTGCTTGGCTGGAATGATAACCTGCACCCACACCGGCCCTTTGTGGATAAGATCAGACACCGCTGTTTTAGAGACTACGACTGTAATTAGGACCACATTGTCAAGCCCAGGACTAGGACAAGATCGAACCAGGACCAAGTCATAAGGGACTCAAGATTAAATCATAATTGAGTCCAAATGAAGGTGAAGACTAACATAGAAAACCAACAAATCCTTTTTAAAGTCTGCCAAATGCTGTAAATATATATGTAAAGCTAAGACGTTTCTACTTGGCTTCCTTCATTCATAATGCTTATAAACTCTCAACCAAGACCATATACCCTGCCAAGCACACCAAGAACAAGTCCGAGTACTAATAGACTTTTCAGTCCCATGATCCTATGTAGCATCATGGTCCTGGGGAAACCTTGTTCACTTTGTACTGCATCAGCTAGATATGGTTGAAATGACAATAAAAGCTTCTTGACTTGACTAGACTGGCTTCGTTTACAGCCTATGTATGTAATATGTACCTTGTGTTTAATGATTTTACACCAGAGATACAGATCCAGTTTCAGTTTCATTAGAAATTATTCAGGATTAATCATTTTAATGCATGTTTGAGAAGTGCAGTTTTATTGGAATTATTTTTAATCAAGTTCTGATGTTGCAGGATTAGCGTTAAAGACGAGCGGTTCAATGTAACATTCACTTTGACCGGAGAGCATCATCAGAATCATCAGCAGCATCAGCAGATGCATCATCATCATGATGTTTAATGGGGTTACCTCCAGGATGATGCTTCCTTTGAGCAATCATGTGGAAGGAACACCTGAGACAAAGTAAGTAGCCATGTATTAGCATCAAATGTGAGTTGAAGAATTGTTTGTATGTTTTAGAAATGTAATTGAGCAATAATTCATGGTATCATGTCATGGTGGACTTCACACACAGGTTCATGACAGAATCTCCAGCTCCCAGCTGCGTGTCCATGAAGAGTGACAACTCCATAGAGCAGCCTCCAAGCCTGGATAAAGATGGCGCCGTCCCTGAGAGCAGGTGAGTGCAAACCCACATGAGTACATTTTTCACCCTCGCTCAGATTCCGACTCCAGCTTCTCATGAAATCAAGCTGCTTCGCAGTCGTTGTTTTTGTTGCTGCTTTTCTATGGAATAAAAACACTGTCAATAATAATCGTACGTAATTCAAAGAATTTGTGTGTAAATTTTAATTTTGTGGAGTTGGATCCCAAAATTTACGGCCACGACAGTTTACACATACGAGATTTTGTGTGTTTGTTCAAATACAACTCTAAAATGTACGACTATGACAGTTTACACACACAATGCTTCTTTTCACAACACCTCTTTTTCACACACGAAAACGGTCTGCGAAACAACTGTCAAAAATACGTCATCACGTTCACAGGCATTACTATCCGAGGGAAGATGAATCGATTCCACGAAGTGCGCATGCGCCCCGCCCTCTTTTAAACCACTGGCGAAATGGTGGATCAGCAGCCAAGCGCTCACTCATCGTCAGTGTTGTATAAAGTATTAGAAAGCAATACTTGAGTAAAAGTACAAGTATCATACTAGAAAAAGACTTTGGTAGAAGTGAAAGTCACCTTTTAGAATACTACTCAAGTAAAAGTCTTAAAGTATCTGATATTTACTGTACTTAAGTATCAAAAGTCATTTTCTGATATTTAATGTAATTAAGTATTTGAAGTAAAAGTACAATTTCAGTGATTTTCGGTAGGTATAAGATCAGGGACGGTTCTAGGGTTTCATCTTTAGGGTTTTTAGCCCTCAGTGAGAAATTAAAACAAGAAGAGTTTTATATTATATATTATATGACTACATAGTAAGCCAAAAGTTATGGTATTATTAAATCGAAAAGTGGACACCAAAACGTTATGCATGATGTAATGATGCCAGTCTTGAATCAGATCAGTTCATGTATGTGTGCATTCTCTACAAACAGTGTGTCCAATGTATGCAGTCATTAATAAACAAATATTTACAAAGACCAAATCAATAAATGTTATTTTTATTTAGTATTGTATGGATTGTTTGCATTAATATTTTGTTTGTGCTACAACTCTGGTAATAAGAATAGTGAAATTTCACTGCTTTTGGTTGCTGTATTTGCAGCTTTCCGATTAGCGTTAAACATTAACGCCTCCAGCTCTGACTGCGCGCGCACGCTGCGCGTACCTGTGCTTCTCCGTACAAGAATCCACAAATAGGTGGACTCCGCCCACCGTCTACTCCAGCCAATCGGACAACGGTCTCGTGGCGCTGACCAATCGTGGCACGGTCTACCTCCAACCAATCACGTTCTGATTTACTCGCTCTTCACACTACCCCTGGACACATTGATGATGCTGAAATCGTTTCCAAAGAAAGCAGAATTGAACTAACCCTTAGTGCTGGCTACAATCCATACAGGGTTACCAGATTGGGCTCGAATCTGCTACAAATGTTTTTTTAAATCGTATTTTGCAGTACATATTACCCTGTGATAGTGCGAGTAAATCAGAACGTGATTGGTTGGAGGTAGACCGTGCCACGATTGGTCAGCGCCACGAAACCGTTGTCCGATTGCCTGGAGTAGACGGTGGGCGGAGTCCACCTATTTGTGGATTCTTGTGCACGGCTAGAAATGTTTCAAATCCACAAATGCACAGAACGCGATCCACAAATGAGCAGGAAGCCATTCACAAATAAATACAATTAAATATATATTTATAAATATTTTTTTTTATTTGCAAATCCCATTTTATTCATTTGTGAATTTCATTTCTTTTTGTGAAATTTGTAACATATTTACGGTTTGCTTATTGTGCATTTGTTGACTTAAAAAATATTTGTGAAACTCTTTATATTTATTTGTGGATCATAGTATATTTATTCAGAATATGTGGATCATAGTATATTTATTCAGAATAACGAAACAATTCTGACCCCATAGTGATTCACCAAACCTCTCTTATTGCAGTCACACACATTTCTTCTGATTCTATTTTGTAGTAATGAAGATGCTTAGTGGAAATATAACAGAGTAAAAGTTTACATTTTATCTAGGAAATGTAGTGGAGTAAAAGTGAAAGTTGACATAAATTTAAATAGCGAAGTAAAGTACAGATACGTGACATTTCTACTTAAGTACAGTAACGAAGTGTTTTTACTACGTTACATTACAACACTGCTCATCGTCTCAGGTAAGTTGTTTTTTTTTGGTTATTTTATTGTTTATCAGGTTCCATTAGGTGACATCTTGCACTCAGCCCTGAATCTGGTGTCGATGTTGACCAACACCTTAAGTGTTTTGGGATCCAACTCCGCAAAATTAAAATTTACACACAAATGCTTTGAATTACGTACGATTATTATTGACAGTGTTTTTATACCATACTTTTCAAAATGCTTAATAGGTAAGAAAAAGATGTTTGTCTACGATATTTCCAGATCCACTTCTGAAAATGCCAGACCTCCAGCACCCAGCTGCGTGTCCATGAAGAGTGGTAGGTCCATAGAGAAGCCTCCAAGCCTGAATATGAAACACCCCGTCCCTCAAAGCGGGTGAGTCCGAATCTGGATGATCTCACACTTTCTAGCAAGTTAGAGAGGAACTAAGAAGGTTAAGATGAAGTTTAGTTTAGTTAGTTAGTTAGTTAGTTGGTTAGTTAGTTAGTTAGTTTATCTATCTATCTATCTATCTATCTATCTATCTATCTATCTATCTATCTATCTATCTATCTATCTATTTATTTATTTATTTATAATTAAAAAAAAATCCACCACTTCATCATCACTCATTCAGATAATTCTGTCTCTCATCAAATCAGGCTGCTGCAAAGCCTTTGTTTACTTTATAGCTTATCATTAGGCTTGAAAAAGATCTCTATGATGTTTCCAGATTTAATTCATCTCCCCAAACTGCCCACTCTATTGAGCGGCCTCTAAGCCTGAGTGGGGAAGATCTAGATCCTGAAGGCGGGTGAGTTCAAACCAGTCGTTTTTAGTTGCAAACTTTTTGCAAAAAAAAAAAAAATGTTTTTGTCAATGTTTGGCAATGTTAGTCTATGATGTTCCCATAGTTCAGTTCAATTCAATGCTATTCTGTTTGCATTGGTGCTTTTAACTATACACATTATTCAATTCCATTCAGTTTTATGCGTATAACTCTTTTATCAGTAGATGCTGTCACAAAGCAGCTTTACAAAAATATAAAAATTACAATAAAATAAAATTTATATTTATATCGTAAATATGCTCTAAAATACAGACGTAGAAAAATCCAGATGTGTACTGATGTTTGTATTACTCTGTTGACTTTCATTAGACAAAAACTTCGAGCAGAAGCTCTGCAGGAACCCACACTGATGCAGATAACCACAGACTTCCTGCTACATTCTTCCCAACCGGTGAACGACCTTTTATGCAGAGTCGTAAAGGTCCACAAAACCAGCATGTGCAACAGGAACCAGAGTTTATTCGAAGGAATCAAAATGCCCAGAAATAAAACCCCTCTGAACTCTATATACACGCAGCTCTACATCATAGAAGGAGAGAGCGAAGGAGTAAATAATGAACACGAAGTTTTACAGATAGAGAAAAGGCCCAGAAAACAGCACTTCCATGACACGTCAATCAACTGCTTAGACATATTTAACCACATTCAGGACCTCAGCGGAGGAAATGTTACAGATAGAAGTGGAGCAGGAATACAGAAGCTCAGAACTGTGTTAACTAAAGGAATTGCTGGAATCGGGAAAACCGTGTCAGTTCAGAAATTCATCCTGGACTGGGCAGAAGAAAAAGCAAACCCAGACATCGATTTCATGTTTGTGCTTCCTTTCCGAGAGTTGAATTTGATTAAAGACGAATGCTACAGTCTTCACAAACTCTTGTGCGACTTCCATCCCGAGCTAAAAGTCTTGGACACGCATCTGTACGAGGAGTGTAAAATCGTCTTCATATTCGACGGCCTGGACGAAAGCAGGCTCCCGCTGGACTTCTTCAACGATACGAAAGTATCTGATGTCACAATGACATCATCAGTGAGCACCCTGATATCAAACCTCATTAAAGGTGACCTGCTTCCCTCTGCTCTCATCTGGATTACCTCCAGACCTGCGGCGGTCAGTCAGATCCCTCGAACGTACATCGATCGCGTGACGGAAATACAGGGGTTTAGTGACACACAAAGGGAGGAGTATTTCAGGAAGAAAATCGCCGAGCCCAAAAACGCAGAGAATATAATTTCACACATTAAAAAGACCAGGAGTCTTTATATCATGTGCCACATCCCAGTGTTTTGTTGGATATTAGCCACAGTGCTACAGCAAATTATGAAAGAAAATAATCACACAGAGGTTCCTAAAACTCTCTCTGAGATATACGTGCACTTCCTGCTCATTCAGATGAACATAAAGAACGAAAAGTATGAAGAAAAGGATGAAAGAGATCCAAAGAAACTTCTGGAAACAAACAGAGCCATAATTTTAAAACTAGCACACCTGGCTTTTGAACAGCTGATGAAGGGCAATGTGATGTTTTATGAAGAAGACCTGACGGAGTGTGGGATCGATCTTACCGAGGCCTTGATATACTCTGGGATTTGCACTGAGATCTTCAAAGAGGAATCTGTGCTGTTCCAGAAGAAGGTTTTCTGCTTCGTGCATCTGAGCTTTCAGGAGTTTTTCGCTGCTCTCTACGTGTTTTACTGCTATCTGTCCAAGAGCATGAAGCCATTGCATCATTTCATGGCGCAAAACCAAGAAAGATCTGTTGACGTTTCTTTGGACGACTTGTTGAAGGTAGCAGTCGATAAAGCCTTACACACTGACAACGGACATTTAGACCTTTTCCTCCGATTCCTGCTTGGCATCTCGCTGGAGAGCAATCAGAGACTTCTACAAGGCCTTCTGACCCACACTCACAGCAGCTCGGAGAACATCCAGAGTATAGCCAATTACATCAAAAGGCAGATTCAAACCGAGGACCTTCCGAGTGACAGATCAATCAACTTGTTCCTGTGTCTCACTGAAATGAAAGATCAGTCTCTCTCGGAAGAGATTCAGGAGTTTCTAAAGACACAGAAGTGGTCAGAGAAGAAGCTCTCGGCCGCACACTGCACGGCAATCGCGTACATGTTACAGGTCTCAGACCACGTCCTGGAGGAGCTGGATATGAAGAAATACAACGTGTCAGAGGAGGGATGTAGGAGGCTGATTTCAGCTGTGAGCAACTGCAGAAAGGCTCGGTAATAGTTCATTTCAATAATACTAATAAAGTTATAGAACGGATAGTTTTAGGACCAAACTCATATATTTACCGAATATTATTGATTAGAAATTCTCAATAGACTTGATTTTATACTATCATTTGGGGAAGAAACTTTATGGTGTCCCCGTGGGACCTTCCAGCATAGTCAGATATGCAGAAGTCTTAAAGCAGAAGTTGACATTGTCCCTCACAGAAATAGCAATATAAATATATCTCCAGTGACTCACATGTGACTCCATGCAGTTTTTAACAATACTGTATTCCATAATTATTGTTTGTTTGTTTGTTTGTTTGTTTCAGACTAGCAGGCTGTTATCTCACCTTGAGTTCCTGTGAAACCTTCACTTCAGCTCTGCAGTTAGAAAAGTCCCCCCTGAGAGAACTGGACCTCAGTAACAACGACCTGCAGGACTCGGGAGTGAAGCTGCTCGCTGATGGACTGAAGAGTTCACACTGTAAACTGGAGATACTGCGGTGAGCTCACTGCAAATCATTTTAGAATCTGAAATATTAACTTGGGAAAGCACAGCAAAGGTTAGCTACATCATATTCAGTACATTTTTATACCCTAACACTGTTGAATTCTTACAGCTGATTGGTTAGAAGGTGATGAATAGTTTTCTATATGAGAAGTAGCTCCATTTGTAATTCCAAGACAGGTTACTATAGTAACAGCTTGTTTCTATAGTACCTCAAATCTGTAGTTACAGCTCCTTTCTATAGTAACACCCTGTTTCTATAGTAACACCCTGTTTTTATACTAACACCCAATTTCTATAGTAACACCCCATTTCTATAGTAACACCATATTTCTATAGTTACAGCTCCTTTCTATAGTAACACCCAATTTCTATAGTAACACCCCATTTCTATAGTAACACCCCATTTCTATAGTAACACCCTGTTTCTATAGTAACACCCTGTTTCTATAGTAACACCCTGTTTTTATACTAACACCACATTTCTATAGTAACACCCCGTTTCTATAGTAACACCATATTTCTATAGTAACACCCTGTTTCTATAGTAACACCGCATTTCTATAGTAACACCCTGTTTCTATAGTAACACCCAATTTCTATAGTTACAGCTCCTTTCTATAGTAACACCCCATTTTTAGAGGTACACCCTGTTTCTATAGTAACACCCCATTTCTAGAGTAACACCCTGTTTCTATAGTAACACTCCATTTCTATAGTAACACCCTGTTTCTATAGTAACACCCCATTTCTATAGTTACAGCTCCTTTCTATAGTAACACCCTATTTCTATAGTAACACCCCATTTCTATAGTAACACCTCATTTCTATGGTAACACTATTTCTATAGTAACACCCCATTTCTATAGTAACACTGCATTCTATCCTAAACCTTTTGTCTCTCTACTTAGACTAGCTATTTGTAATCTTGGAGAAAAGGCTTGTGAATATCTGGCATCAGCTGTCATGCAGCCACACTCAGCTCTGAGAGAACTGGACCTCAGTAACAATGACCTGCAGGACTCAGGAGTGAAGATGCTCGCTGACGGACTGAAGAGCTCTCACTGTAAACTGGAGATACTGCGGTGAGCTTTTAAGCTTCCTGAATGAATTCTTGAATCTGATTGGTCAGAAAGTCAGACAGTAAAGACTGTTCTGCTGATCACAGCTTTAAATTAATGCAAATTTAAACTGGTGCTTACGTCTACTTTTGTAAATGCCTCTTACACATTTTATACGTCTGTGATTTTTCACTTTCTTCCTGCAGACTGTCTGGATGTTTAATCACGAGTGAAGGCTGCGATTCTCTGGCTTCAGCCCTGAGTTCGAACCTGTTACTGCTGAGAGAGCTGGACCTGAGCTACAACCATCCAGGAGACTCGGGAGTGAAGATGCTGTCTGCAAGACTGAAAGATCCAGACTGCAGCCTCAGGTATTGTGTGTATGAGAGATTGTTTTCAATATATTTATAGGGACCAACCGTCCACACAAACAGAAATATCTGATAGTCTAGGACTTTTTTGCAGATTTAATAAATATATTAATAATAGTAACTAAAAGAGACAAAATCTTTATATTTGTTTAGTGCTTTAGGTGGGGGTTATGTTTAGTGTGTGTTTTATTATCCTGGTCGGTGTCAACTGTCCCCACAAGGATAGAAATATCTGATCTTGTTTGAATATCTAGTCTTGAGAGGACATTTGTCTGGTCCCCATGAAGAAGGATTATTTTTTTTTAACTAAAAGAGGAAAAATGTTTACTTTTGGCTACTGATGTTAAGGTTGGGATTAGATTTCGCTGTAGTGTGTATTGTGTATTACACAGAATGTGTGTATCTTGTTTAGGTTGGACCATGCAGGTGAGATTAGGCTCACAGCCGGTCTAAGAAAATGTAAGTTCAGACACACACACACACACACACACACACACACACACACACACACACACAATTTGTTTTGTAGATGATATCCAGTCTAATCTCTCTCCTCATGCGCAGATGCCTGTGAGCTCACGCTGGACCCAAACACGGCACACACTCGCCTCGCTCTATCTGAGGGAAACAGAAAGGTTACCCATGTTAAAGACAACCAGCCGTACCCCGACCATCCCGAGCGGTTTGAAGACTTTAAGCAGGTGATGTGTCAACCGAGTCTGCGTGGACGCTGTTACTGGGAGGCGCAGTGGTCTGGCGGGGAAGCTGTGATCTCCATGAGTTATAAAGGAATATGCCGGAAAGGACGCAGCGGCAACTGCATTTTCGGAACCACCAAGAAATCCTGGAAGCTGGACTGCTCGAGCAACAGCTACACCGCCTGGCACAACAAGAAGAGGACGGACATCCCGACACCGACGTACTGCTCTAACAGGGTAGGAGTGTATCTGGACTCACTGGAGGGTTCTCTGTCTTTCTACAGCATCTGTCCTGACACACACATACTCACACACCTACACACTTACCACGCCACATTCTCAGAGCCGCTTTATGCAGGGTTTTGGGTTGATTGTGACTCGTCTGTGAGTTTGGGTTGAGATCATGTTGATCTGCCCTGCGAAGATTTATTCTGTATCGCACTTTTACATAGCTCCATTCTGATTGGTCAAATGGAGTTCGGTTCCAGTTACATGCTTACGTTAATGCATTTGTTATAATACATTATATTTTATAAAAGTTAAAGGGATTTGTTCTTGATCCTCGGTATCATTTATTGTACAAAGTCTTTTGCACATTGTGTCATTTCGATGGAAAGAGATTCCAGTGTCATACCTGCAGCTCATTTTTACTCGGGGGGGTTAACAATAAATCCTGGCTCTTCATAATCAGACGTTTCTGTATACTCTACATTCCTAAACATACTTATTTACATATTTGCACCATAAACAACTCTGATTGGATAAATCCAGCATGCGACAACTTTTAATAAATTTGGTTTGTCTCGTACTTTCACATCAGTGAGGAAAAAAGTTGAGGTATTTCCTCCTGCAAGCTAGAAGGTATTATCATTCACAGCTTTCTGTCTTTTTTTATGTTTTTTTGCACTTTAAAGTTTGTTGTGTAGTTGACCAGCCGTTCGTTTATACAAAAAAAATCTGTTAATTTTTCAGCGTGACATATATCCCCCTCGCTACAGCACATATTTCCGTGATATTCCGTGTTTTATCTCCCGACTCTCTCTACCGAGCCGATTTTGTTAAGCATCGCTACGTCCTGGTTTTCTCCTGATATCAGGTTTTCACACGCTGTTCAGTTTCTGATTGGGTGTCTATTACTAAGCAACCAGCTAAAAGTAACGTTCTACCAGCGTATGGTTTCACACTGTACACGTCTGATACCACAGTGTGAAGCTTTAGAGCAGAGTTTCATAACCCTGGATCTACATTACATGTGTGAAACCTTCCTTGACCTGGGATTAAGAGCAGGCTTTACAATGTCCTTATTTTTGTTAAGTGCAATCTGAAAAAAGTTTTATTTTTATCACCAGTTTTATTATTTTAACAGTTTTCACACCTTTAACCAGCTTTTTGCTGTAGTATCCTACGATTTGATGATAAATCATCAATCACGTTTGTTGCTAGACTTTATAGCTTCCATCAGCAGTAATTCTCCACTGCTCTTTGAAGCACATTTTTTCTGCTGCTTTTTCTGCTGGAGAACTTTTCCCCTTTTTGTTGATAAGTTTGATGTGTTATATAATGTATGCATTATGTATGTGTTATTATTTTTGTTTACTTTTTGTTTACTATTTTTGGGAGGAGGACCTTCCTCAGGCTTTCCCACGTGTGTACGTCGCTCTGGATAAGGGCGTCTGCCAAATGCTGTAAATGTAAATGAGTGTCTCTGTTCGTTTGCCGTTTACTGAGTGAAGCATCTAAACACTTTTACTGTGTCTGTTACATGTATTGATTATTATGATGATGGTGATGATGCTGCTGCTGTCATCCTCAACATTCATGAGTTACACGAATGTAATTAGGTCAAACTATATTCTCAAGTCAGTTTTGTTTATTGTCTATTTTTTTACTGGCTGCTTGTAATGTAAAGGAGTGTTGAAGGCATTAAATAAAGTATTTTATTTATGGATACGATAAAATCAATACGATTTTCTGAAGACCCTGAACTTATACCCAACAACTCACACACATACACAACAACCCAGCCACCCACCCAAGCACACACCCAAGCACACACTCACCCACATGCACACACTGGAACTTTCTCAACAGGAAAAAAGAAATAATCAGAAACCTCAGTGACAGGAAGCAAGAGCTTTACCTCAAAGCCACAAACTCTTGTGGTTAGAGAATAGTGACAGGTTCTTAAAAAATGACATCTTACAAGCTGTTTTCATGTAATACTGAATGTAATTGTGAGATTTTTTCTTTTTGGAGGATAAACAGCTCTAAATAAGCCCTTGGTTATGGAGGTACTGCTGACTCATTGGTGTGAGGATGAGCACAGCATAAAAACTTCATGCAGTAGAGTTCATACCAATGACCATGTTCTTAGACTTTAGAAATAAAGGATAAATAGATAGATTATATACATTATATAGATTATATACATTACATTAGATAGATAGATAGATAGATAGATAGATAGATAGATAGATAGATAGATAGATGTTTCATCGTTCTCCCAACCATTTAACTCCAACAGCTCAACACTGGACTACACACACCGCATGTATACTACATTTATAAACACTGGACTTTACATACACACTGCATTTTATTTAATATAATAATCTATTTGACATTAATCTATCTGTTACCAACAGTCTGTTGCACCTTAACATATTACATATATATATATATATATATATATATATATATATATATATATATATATATAAAGTACATATTGTATATAATGTTTAGTACATTGTAAATATGTCTAATAGTACACTGGTGTGTACTGATGCACTGACTATGTATGAGCATATTGCATCTTTTTCACATTTGCACATTTCACCTGGTATTGAGCAGTTTGCACATTTTCACCCGTATATAAACTGTTCTTAATTTCTGCTTAATTACTCTATGAATGAATGAATGAATGAAATTGCTCTGTGATTTCTGGATTTCGCTCCTAAGAATTTCACTCACCAAGGCACATATGCTGTGGTGATGTGACAATAAAAGTGACTTGACATGACATTTTCTGGTGACTGAGTTCAGAGGCAAAATTTTCTCCACTTGAATATTTTGTACACAAAACTAGGAAGTGATATGAACTGAACTGTCAGGATGTCGGGAATCTAAACAAAATAACATTAAAAATTCAATTTGTGAGCGATCTAGTTTATGTGATTTACAAATAAACATATAAAATTTAAGATGTACAACAGTTTTATAAAAATATTTATTTACATGGTAATGAACAATGACATCATTTTGTTAGTAGCTTAGTTTACGGGAACGATTTTATTGCTCTACATTGCCCGCTAGTGGAATAACAGAGACTAGCGTTTTTTTCCCCAAGCCTAATGTTTCGATCAATTTTTGGTGGATAAAATCCTTCATCATAAGCTGCAAATTTGACATCACTGATTTATACAAGAATACAAATCTGACCTTGGCATAAATGTTAGTTTAGCACGTCATGCTTTATTTACAAATAAATTCTATTACAAACAAAATTTTTCATTCTTTCTTTTTTTCTGTTTTGAGCTGCTTTCCTCCTCAAACAGCAGTCAGTTTTACGGTCTCTACTTGATGCACAAGCACACACATTGCCAATACTGTGTTTGCCTTAGAACTGATACAACCATATTCATATGAACACTACAGTAATCAGCTCTTGAATTATTGGCACCTTTTGAGAGAACTGCCAAAAAGTGATTAAATCTAATAAACCATAATATTTACTCAAATATATATATACTCAAATAAATGCAGAAAGTATTTCATTTTCATCCAAAAAATAAAAAATAAAATCATTCTCATAAGAACTGATGGGTGCCAATAATTCTGAAATTGACCATCAGTTGCAAACCGTATTTATACACTATCTGTATGCTGAAACATCAACTGAATGCCTGCTTAAACAAATCTGATTAAGCATAGAAATGATATAGACTTTATAGCCACTGACATTCTTCTACATAAAAACATGCAAGTTTAGAGAAGATTATTCCTCTTGCAATCAGATCTACACTTGACTCAGCAGGGACGAGGACGTTAACATGAATAAATCGTTACACAAATATAACAAATCTTTTTTTTTTTCTTTTCAGTCAGCTGTTGTACTGTACATGCAGAGTATACAATTATCTAAAATAAAATATAGAATAAATACAGTAGTGCATACAGTAGATGTACAGTGCAAAGACAACAAGAGTAGCAAAATAAAATCTATATTTATATTTGATTAATAATTATTTTAGTGTGTTGAAATTCAACAGTAATGCATGGAAGAGAGAGTAATGCTATAGCTCTTCCTCTTTCTGGTTAAACCGCGTTTAGTACGTCGTTTTGAGGAAAAGTGGTTCTGTGGTTAGGATTACATAATTATGGGCCGGATTCAGAGTCTGTGGCTGAAACATTCCTGTTTTTCGGGTCACGCACCTGCTAAAGTTGATTATCTGGGCACCGCATTTATTTACATCAACTATTTTAGCCAGAACTTCCTTAAGTTCCCATGACAGGGTCCTTGTACTGTATGGCATTTAGAAGGGAAAATAGGGCTAGAAAATACTGACTTAAGAAAGAAATTGCTGTTTCAAACAATCGAAAAGCAAAAAGACAATTTATTAACGAAAAATGATAAATAATATTATTATAATATATAAATAATAATAAAAACAGGCATATAATAATGCAATAAACACAGTGTGTCTATTATATTGCTTTTTATTTTATTAAAATTTGGGTTTAATCTAATATTTAAAATAATGAAATAACTTTCTCTCTCGTTATTCAGCAGTTTGTTGTAAAACGTTAGCGATTGATCCAGCACGTGTTTTAATTGATTAAATATTAAATCCATGCTTAGATCAACTCTGAATATGGCCCAAGGTGACATCTTATTAAGATTCAAAGAACTGAAATTTCCCTATTTATCAGCAATTACAGTGACGTTTCAAACAGAAACACTATACATGCATTTGATGCTACGATACGTTCTCTTGCTATAAAAAAAACTAGGACTGTTCATTATTAACACTATTAACAACTCATGCTGGGAGTCTGTGGGTCATATGAATGTGCTGGTTGTTTATTATATTCTGTTTGTATTTACAATAAAATTTCTATATAGATAGTCGGGTAACACTTACGATGAATCATGTATTCATTTCGCATTATAAACACATTTATAAAATGCCATATGTATTAAAGCATACATAATACGTTATGATGTGTGAAAAAAGGGTGTAGTAACGCGTGTTATGTTTTCATCAAAGAATATTTATCAATCAGTTGCTGGCACTGTAAGATATCATGTTTGCTATGTGTTATAAATGCATCGGAATGCAGGTTTCATATTAAGGGGTACTAACGGTTGTGCAAATCTAGCATTGGTCCCAATTCTGCAGTCAGTCGCTGACAAATTTGGTCCATAGTGTTTATGTGCTATTTAAAATCTCAGTGATTACCGATACGGATCACGTTACTCACACGTTAGCAGATCCTCAGCTTTGGTACTAGATATCTTTTAAAAAAATAGAATTATATCCCTCAAACAGGTACAGCAAACTGACATATTTATTTTGCACCATCGCACTTTTTCAAGGCAAATTTTTTTTTCCATTACATTTATTTGCCCATTTCTAGGTGCAGTTATGATGATTCGTTTTAGTGTTTTTTATGATAGACGTGCTACTCCTGAAATGATGGTAGTTTTTGGTGTCTTTACATCATGGTGTATATTATAGCATTTTTCTAGGCTGTTATTAGATTTTAGCCATTTGTTAGAGTTGCTACAACATACAAGTTTACAACATAACAATGAAAGTCACATAGCTGTGTGTGAGACAGTATTACCATTAAACAAGATAAACAAAAAGCTACTTAGAAAATTTGAGTAAATTAGACGTTTTTTGCATGAAACACGGACTTATTGGTAACCTTCATCAAAGATGATCGTCCGGCAAACAAACATATAATTAGTATCTATCGTGCTGTTATACAGTTTATGATGCGATGCGTTACTTTTTGAGCCTGAACAAAGCAGAGATGAGACGCTAGATTTTATCTCTGTGTGCAACAGGAAACGAAAAGCTTTTCCTTAAAAATCTGGGACACAGTAAACAGTAAGTGCTATCAAGTCCTGGCAGAAGCAAAACGACCACACCTTGTCCGAGGCTGGCAACTGAGCGAAATAGTTTGCCTCTCGTCTCATTCTTACTTCTCCTTCTTTCCTCTGGCTGCATGCAATCTTCAATCCAGTGATGTATTGACCATGCAGAAGGAAAGCATCACTCAGAAGCAGTAACTGACAGGACCTGAAGATTTTATCAAAATCTGGCAGTACATCTTACAGCGTGCCAGAACACTCTCTGTCCACTCCGAAGATGGTATACAAACGGTACAATACAAAAATTTGGGTCAATCCAACATGGCATCCAGCTGGTAGGCAAGATCATCAAACATGTTCCCGATGTCATCCAGAATGTTCCCTGCTGATCTCACTGTGTAAACACTGTGACCAGAAAAAGAAGAAAAAAAAACATGAACAAGATCTGAGTCACACATCTATGCAATATTTAACCAAATGTTTCCACTTTGATGTAATATAGTGTGTCCAGACTTTTGCATATTCAGTATAAGCAAACAAATTCTTTTTTTAAGTACGATATAGATTATAGAGTCACGATTTGTGATTTTTTTTTTTTTTGGAACTTTTGTATGAATATATTGCTGCTAATAGTTTAGGTAAAAACAAAATCCTGAGTGTCATATTAGCTTCATATTAACCACAACTGTGGAGTGAGACATGAAAAAAAAGACATTCAATGTTGAACACGGACCCAACAAATACAGCGGAAAAAAAAAGAGTTAATGTCTCCGGCTTTTTAGGGCCTTTTATGCACCTGGTTACTTCATGTGTTGTCTCTGATCCGATAGCTATCTGATTTGTTAAAACTGTACCATTTACATTACGCCACATAAATGCGTCTTGGCGAATCGGATATCGATCCGATCTTTCTGCTCCCGCCCAAAATGCTAATATATTTTACCTCATTTCCGGGGTAAATGAAATGGAACACGCTTTGGTGTATGCGGTTTTCAGAATGCGATCAAAATGAAGACGAAAAAACTTGTTACGACGGTTATGCTACAAAAAACAGCATTTACTGTTTGCTGCATTTTCGCTGGCGGCAGCAGCGCATTTTAAGACCCGACGAGGATGAAAGGTCACCTGCGAGTGACGTACTTCCGTTTGGGAGGAGTATAGCGCTGACGTATGTGGCTTGAACAACCACATTCATTCACACCTGTCCAGTTTCATCTGAAACGCGTCCCAGACCACCTCCTGAAGGGGTTTGAACCATCGGATTTATATCCGTCTCAAAAACGTTTCGGAGAGCATTTAGACCTGGTCTTTTTACCATCGGATAGCTATCTGATCACAGAAAACATATGAAGTGACCAGGTGTAAAAATCTCCTTAGCCATTTCACTTTTCCACCTTGATTCCTACTTTTTGTCAATTGGCTCTATAGAACTTTGTTCCTAGTTTCTTAATTTCTAGTTTTCCTAAATATTTGTTGCTGTGTCAGTGGCTTATGTTTATTTTGTTCATCTAATTTAGTCCTAACTCTTTACCTTTAATACTAAGCTTTGTAGTATGGACCGTGGTCTCTTTTCTTGAGCTCAAGGTAAGCGTAATCATTAAATGTCGTAAAAAACTAAGATGAATAAATGGCAACCAGAAATTCTGTTACCCGTCAGTCTGATCCGTCTGAGCTAAATTTCTCTCAACCACCTCAAGGGCTGCCTCCAGAGAAGTACTGGTCTGCTCTATTCGTTTGTGAACAAACTGATCTGGTTTTTGGTCCTGGGGTCCACTGATACTTGGAAACTCTCTTCGTATTGGAGAGCCACCAAAGGCAATGTCCTGCCCCATCCTGGCTGGCACAACATGAGGATGTCCACCAACAGCTACATGAAAGATATAGATATTTAATTATTTTAAACACATTACATACTGTATAATTATTATAAACATATAATTCAAGCATATTAGCAAATATTAAATTCCCAATTATGGGTTATAGATTTGATCAAATCTAATAGAGTTCTGATGCAGAAGGTGTCTTACCCAATGGTGTTGCAGCAGATTGCCGTGTTGGTTTACAGGGTGTTAGAGGTTTCTGTGTAGACAGATTCCCTATTAGTCCACCATTTGGCATGCAGAAGGAGATCTTCTCAGGCTCTGGGGAACTCTCCCTTCCCAGGAGTGTGTCCTGACTGGTGAACTGCAGTTCCTTTTCTCTGGGTTTATGCCTCCTCTTGACAGTGTCTGACTCTTTAAGATTGAACTCTGGTAATTTTAAGGATGGTTTAGGCAGCTGAGCAGGTTTCAGTGGTTGGAAGCTGGCTTCAGTGTCCATTTTAGTCACTTCGATTCTTGGCCTCTGCTTTATGGTCCCTTTGCCCTCTTGAGCAAATGGAATGCTTTCACACAAATTTCCTTGAAGGGAAACAGGTGGTGTATGCTCTTGGCTTGAATGAAGCTTCAGGTCTTGCTCCTCGGGTTTTAATCTACTAACCTCTGTCTGAACAGTTTGACAGAGAGCTCTCTCACTGGTTGCCTCTCTTTGAATGCTTATAGTTTTAGATTGGGTGACCAGTGAGGGAGATTTAAATGAGGGGCTGCTTGGGGTCTTACTGGGGCTTTGTCCACTCTTTTCCAGCCTGGCTGCAATCATTTGAACACTCCCAGCACTCTCAATTTCCACCCCACCACTATTTCCTCCACTGGAGGCAGAGCTCAGGCGCTTAGGAGGAGGTGGAGGTGGCCCTTTTCTTTTGGCACGTATCACAAACGATTGAGTCCGACCCACCTGCCGGTCACTTGAAGCAGCACCTGTTTGACCACGACCAGGTTTACGTGTGAGTGTAGCATATGAGATCAGGTTTGGTGGTAATACTGGTGCTTCATTTTCTTCTTCTTCACCATCAGAGAGGGCATATCGTGACAGGCTTTGTGTGCGCTTCTTTGGCTGGCAATTCTCACCAATGGGTCTGGATTGAGCAGTGCCTAACTGATCTGAATTTTTTTGCAGGTAGTTAAATCCTCTCTGGATGGGGGAACCATCCGGTTTTGTGGAGATTCCAGGGCTAGACTGGGCAGCAGGGTAGGCTAATCGAGTTGTCTTGATTGGTGCTATCGGTGGGCTGCCACGTGTAGACTGCTGCTTCTTTAGAGGTAATGGTGGTGCGATCTTGGCCGGCAGAACTGGGCAATCCTTGATGGCACTACAGTCTAAGCTGCCCAAACTCTCATTTGAGTGGCTGTGGGGAGTAACAGAAGTCAAAGGCCATTCCTGTGAGTTCCCGGTCCCCCGTGAACGCATACTAATACTCTCTTGACTCAGAGACACAGACGTTGTTCCACTAAGCATGGCACCAAACCCTTCCTGACAGCCACCATAGCCACTCTGAATCATAGCATTCTGCAGCTCAGTGCTTAGCTCGCTATCCTGGAAGGTGAGCATCTTTGGAGTAAGTGGTGCGGAAGTGTCATCGGCACTGTCGGTCGACTCTATAGCTACCAGCTCCAGGGTGGGAGGGTGTCTCTTTCTCTGCAAGGTCCCATTGCCCTCTGCTTGGTTCCTCAAAGCCTTATGCACATCACAAAGTTTCTTTACTGCAAGCATCAACTTCTTCTGGTGGCCTATGGGCATAATATGGGCATTCAAACCACACATGTTATACATATTATATCAAGAGTATGGTCAGTGGTTTGCATCCAAACCATGATTTTTAAATCAAGTATGAGCATAATTACATGTTTTTGGTATGTTATCAAAACATTTAACCTCTACAGAGTAAAAAAAAAAGCACAGTACCAAACCGATAACTCGTACTAGGATCAGTCACTACTGGTATGCCTATTTGAAACCTTTTCATACCGAGCTTATTGATGCCAATTTCCTGCAGATCCTCCCAGGTAATGTCTCGCACAATGTGAATAGAGTCGTAGCCATTCTCTGCTAGCCTTTTCTGGTACTGAACAAGTCCAATGGTATTAAGCCATTCACCAATGTCAGCCTAAAACACAACAACACAGGCATTACAATATTATCTAGAAATAAACTCTAGTTTATCTATTAAATTGATGCTTTTCATATCTGAACGGATATAACGAATACTTTTAGGGCTAACTAATTAAAAATCTTACTGGAATGTAGTCTGGAAGCCACTCTGGGATGTTCAGCTTGCTGATCTCAGTGGAGATCTTCTTGCGATGACCTGGCTTAGTCACACCAATAGCTGTGAGATCCTGGCATGAGAACATGAATATAACCAATCTAAAAGCGGGTCCAGACTTACAGTACATTACTCACACGCTTAACTACAGACCTTTCCTATAAGCTTTACTGTAATTACTGACCGAGTCCAAGTAGTTACTCAATATTCTTTCAAAAGAATAATAAAAAACAAATCGCAGACTTTAAGGGGGTAATAAAGATACATTACCTCGGGAGTCATTCTGCTAATGGTAGGCACATCATAACCAGCAGTGAGGAAGTTTGTAGTGTACTGTTCCAGATGAAACTCACACAGCCACTGGTAGATGGCCTCAGCATCCTAAGGGAAACACATACACTTTATTCAAACAAACAAGCAACCCTGTAACTATGGGCTTTTTTACACCTGGTCACATGTGTTTTCTCTGATCCCATAGCTATCTGATTTGTTAAAACTGTACCATTTACATTAGGCCGCATAAATGCGTCTTGACGAATCGGATATCGATCCGATCTTTCTACCCCTGCCCAAATGCAAATATATTTGACCTCATTTCTGGGGTAATTGAAATGGAACACGTTTTGGTGTATGCGGTTATCAGAATGCAATCAAAAAGAAGACGAAAAAATTGTTACGATGGTTATGCTATGACTCGTGACTCGAAGCACGACTCGTGAGTCACCTGCGAGTGACGTACTTCCGTTTGGTCGGAGTATAGCGCTGACGTTGTTCAAGCCACATTTACATGAACATTTACACCTGTCCAGTTTCATCTGAAATGCGTCCCAGACCACCTCCTGAAGTGGTTTGAACCATCAGATTTATATCCGTCTGGAAACCGTTTCAGAGGGCATTTAGACCTGGTGTTTTTACCATCGGATAGCTATCCGATCACAGAAAACGCATGAAGTGACCAGGTGTAAAAAGCGCCTATATGTCCAGTGGATTTAAAAAGACTGCAGTTAGCCTGGCTACACAAGTGTGTACACCTGTTAACCAGAACATTTTTCAGGTTTGGGGGTTTAAGAAATGAACAATTTAGCACATCTTTTGGCAATTTTATTCCTCTCTTAAATAGAAAAATGCTCCAGGTCTACAAACTGCAAGGGGATCTCCTTTTCATAGCATTCTTCTCGTTATCATGCTGGAAGTTGAAATGTTCTTCAGCTGCCTAACAGAGGCCAGAAAATTTTGTGCTAAAATAGACAGGTATTTGGAGGTATTCATGCTATCCCTATTTTGTATATTTTGAGTCCCAGTCCAAGCTGAAGAGTAGCAGTCCGATAGCATGATGCCACCACCACCATGCTTCTCTGTGAGTATAGTGTCTTTAGTCTATAAAGAGTCTTGTTTTGGGGCGAAAAACTTCTTTAAGAATTATGCCCTAATGGCTCTACAGTACCTTGGTCTTACCAGACCTTGGATTGTTGTGGAATTTTTGCTTACATTGATATGTGCCAATGTTTTGTCTTCTCTTCTATCTCAACCATTGCTCTGTTACCTAAAGTGTGCACCTGTTCGGAGTTCTACATACATTCTGAAGCCTTGTACTTTGATTCATTGTTTACTGGGTTGGACTTTTCTCATATATTTGTTTTTGAATTATGACATTTACATTTATGGCATTTGGCATACACCCTTATCCAGAGCAACTAAAATTTCATCTCATTTATACACCTGAACAATTGAAGGATAAGGGCCTTGCACAAGGGCCCATCGATGGCAGCTTGGTAGTCCTGACTTTGTGTTACAACGTTCTGATCGGTAGTCCAAGGCCTTGACCCTTTGAGCTACCACTTTGCTCATGACACATTGACTTTGGTTTGTTCTAAATTGGCCATGTAGACAGGGTTCTCAAACATCTGTGTAACTTATTCCTTCAGAATGGACTGCATTGTATGTTAGAAGATTAGAATCTGAAGACTGAAAACAATGTTATATTTGCAATGTACGAACCCTGCCCTCCAGCTCTGGATGGATAACATGTGGCCTGACAGCTTGGTCACCAGCTCTTGAGCTGTTCTGGTCCGGCCTGCGACCTGGAAGAATCACACACACACACACACACACACACACACACACACACACACACACACACACACACACAATTACTACAGCTACCAAATCAAATATAAAGTGAAGAGGTGAGTTTTCATTCTTTGTTTAACCTATGTGATTTTTTTTTTCCACTGGATTCATGGCTCGGTCAGCAGATTACACATGAGCAAAGAATGCTTTTCACCTCATCATAAACAAGTCTGCTGTTTACATTACATAACACATTACATACATAACATACCATCTGATGACTGTATGCGAGATACGACTTCATACAATGCGATTCAATTCTGTGCCTTAAACACAATCCGCCGTTTTTCTTTTTAGACTTGTTAAGCCATATGATTTATGGCTAAAGGGGTTGCCAGATCTACAAAAAGCAACTCGATGCATTTCCAAACCATCGAGCACTCAATGGTTAATACATTTTATTCACATATTCAGTTGCTATATATTTGGTGCAGCTTTTACACAGCGAATCGCTCATATCATCAATTTCGACGCCACTGCTCCAATTCATAAAGATGAATATGTACACTCCTAAATACTGTTTTATAAAAAGTCGACATTGAAAATAAAATGTAATCTGAAAAAGTGCATTTGAAATAACATTTATACGTTTTTCAAGTAAACTCTTATCCAGGAAGATCAAATGTGATGCAAAATGTGGTCATACTGATCAAGTCCCAAAATTGTCTCCAGTAAAAAAATAAAAATAAGTTATAGGTTTGATAATCAACGCATTGTTTTGCAAACAAACAGACATCTACACATCTTTTTTTTTATTTATGCCCAGAACGATATGATAAAGGCTAAAAATCAGACCTTAATATATTAAACACAATTTTACACAACGATTCTTTCACCAAACATGCACTGAGAAGTCCTATAAGATTTATACACATCGCATCTTACCTTTGTAAAATAAACCAAAATTGAGACTGTTTCTTGAGCTCATGCCTGAACTCTAGAGCTTCTACAACAGAAAAACATCCTTCAGTCTTCTTTTTCTTCTTATCAGTATCTCACGATCTACACAACCCTCTCTCTCTCTCTCTCTCTCTCTCTCTCTCTCTCTCATCTCCTCCCATGCTGGAATCCCACACTGCACGTAAGCCTAGAAAAGCTTAGGAATGACTGACTCCTGTAATTCTGACTTGACTCCCATCTCTTTCTTCGGGTTTATTGCTTTTTTATTACTTTTCTGAGGCAATAAATTGTTTTCTTTCCACATTCCACAAATGCCAGTGAAATACACGGTGATCCTCCTCTGCAGATCATCCCACACTCGTTTAACAGTATGAGGTTTTCTGTCATTTTTTTAACAGTTGTATTAGCACTAAAACCGACAGAATTTGAGTGGATGAAAAACATTTCAGTGTATGAGCGCATTATAAAAAAAGCAGTGTACTGAGCTCATTGTACTAACCTGCAAGCTCAGGGTTGATGATGTCAGAAGGCAGGCCCTGCTGTTCTAACACTTCACCACCAGAGGGCGAGACCTGCACAAAAACGACAACAAAAACATTCACTGAGGTTGTTTTGAGACTAGGCATGTTTGGAGTCCACAATCAAGCTAATCCTCTCATCCTGGTGTTAAACACCAGCAGGTGTACTTTTCATCTGCTTATATTTTTCTCAGATAGTGGAGACTCCTTCCAATTCAATTCAATTCAAGTTTATTTGTATAGCGCTTTTTACAATAGACATTGTCTCAAAGCAGCTTTACAGAACATAAACATCGGGGCTTCCAAAATTTCATCTTATCATCCATTACACTTTAAGTCTTTCTGAAACTATGACACTACAATCAGAGCTGCTGTTGTCGTAAATTAATCAGTACCTTCTGACCAGTCATAAATGATACCTTGTTGACGTCCTGTGCAGTGGTGATGGGGTGATACTGTGCATTGTGGGTAACGTTGCCCTCAGTGCTCTGTCCGCTGCCAGCGCTACGGCTGCTTCCGACACTGCCTGCACTCCCAACACTGCTTCTGTCTCCTTTGAGAGAGAGAGATAGACAGAGAGAGAGAGGGGGAGAGAGAGGGAGAGAGTGAGAGTGTGTGTCAGAGGCAGAGAGAGATATACAAGGAGACAGACATACAGAGCAAGAGCCATAAGAGACAAAGTGAGACATACAGAGAGACAGCGAGAGCCATAAGACAAAAAGAGAGACATACAGAGACCGCGAGAGCCATAAGAGACAAAGAGAGACATACAGAGAGACAGCGAGAGTCATAAGAGACAGAGAAAGACATACAAAGAAGCAGAGAGAGCCATAGAAGAGAAAAAGGGAGTAGGTCCAGACAGAGATAAACATACAGAAAGACAGAGAGATGTACAGAGGGACAGACAGAGACCGACAGACAGATATGGAGAGTAAGAAATAGTGATGGACAACAGTCGGCAGAGACAAGACTTCATACATAAACCGTTGTGATTATAGGGGATGAGACAAGGAAGAGACGGCACTACTAATGAGTCAGTACACTGAAGATCACAGGTGAGTCTGACAACTGGTTGACCTGCTCTTAAAGACCTTCGAGTTATCATCACGTACACTGGAGTTAGTAGTGCTCACTGCTCACTGCTCTCAAGCATCAGTTATGAGAACTGGCCAGACAAGGAAGCGATGAGAACAGGCTGGGGGTACAAGGGGAAAGACAGGACAGCTGATGGGGACTCTTACCACTGAAAGAGCTCCTGAGGACCCAAATATCCTCTGGCTCTTTGGTACTAGCTGGAATACACAAGACACTGGGACTGGTGGGAGGAGAACCTAGCAAACACACACACGGTTCTGTGGGGGTATTTGGGCGCAGTGGATAAACAGCTGGTCAAAAAAAAAAAGGCCTTCTGAACACACGAGGATTGTAAAATTGTGTGGAACGTGGGGTAGATGGACGCCAACAACGGACTGGTCTGAACAGGTGTCAGGTGCCGGTGATGATGTGGCCTGAGAGGTTCTAAAATGTTAATCTAGGTTACAAAGAACCCATGAAGAACAGTGTACTGTTATTAGTGAAGTGAACTGATATTTACAAATGAAGGAGTTATAGAGGTCTAAACTGACTTACAGTCGGGTCTACAAGAATCTGGACAATGAGAATTTTCGTAACTTTGCTTCTGCACATAACTACAACACAAATTATAGTGTAGACCTTCAGTGCAAATCTGTATAAGAGGTTTAATTGGTTTATGTTACGAAATTAGATCATCTCAAAGCTAGGAACTATCCAGAACAGCTTCAAGATCTAAGAAGAGTTTTCCTAGATTGGTTTAGTGTAATTAGATTTCCTCTGAAAGAAACATGAGAAAGTGGGAGTTATCGGAGCGTACTGATGACAGCGTGAGCTGAAGGAACACACAGTACCTGGATGCAGGTTCAGGCCATTTTGGCGTGGTGAGTTGGGATGAGTGGGTGAATACAGGGTGTACGAGTCATCGGTGTGGGAGGCGGAGCTCGGGCCACAGGGGGGCGGAGCTCTTGTTAGAGTATGATGTCTTTGGTTGGGCAGTGAGGCCTGGCGAGAGAGAAAGCCCCCTGCAGACATAATACATGCAGTGATAAATTATTCATTTTAACAAGCGGAAAGGGGTTTCGTGGTTAGTTCTAAGGGTTTAGATTCAGTGTTTAGTTTTCACATTGTAGCATTTCTATCTGTAGTATATAGTTTTAATGTTTAGTTTAGTTTCATAGTTTTTTTTATTTCTTAGTGTTTTATTTTTAATGTTTTAGCTAAAAAGATTTTACATTTAAGTGATTTTTTTTTATCAAATCAAATTCGAATTGTATCTGTCATACACAATCATACACAGTATGACACACAGTAAAGTGCTTTTTATGACTGTGTTTAATATAAAAATAGCCAAATAACACTAGGTAAAGAATAAAAATAAGGTAAAGGGATAAAAATGACAAAACTTAGCATTTAAACAGTTTTTTTAAATAACAAATTTGCAATGCGTGTGTGTGTGTATATACACACACACACACACGCATTGCAAATTTGTTATTTTTTAAATAAAGCATTTACAATTTAAGCTCTAAAGCACTAAAATCTAACTACATCTGAATATGGTACAGTGATACATGTAAATAAGAACATTCAATGTTAAATATGTTGTGTTTGAAAGTGCTTATTGATTTTAAGCTTTAAGTGGTTTAATTCTTCTTTGCACTAATTTAGACTACATTGCACTCTTCTAATTTTCTATCTGTTCATTGTTTCCGAGTATTTTGTAGTTAGATTTTCGTGCTTTAGAGCTTAAATTATAAATGCTTTATTTAACGTTCAGTTTTGACATTTTTTTTGTCATTCAAAGTTTGCAATTTAGTATTTATTTCAGTCTTTAGTAGTCATTTTTTAATACTAAGTTTCTAACATTCTACCTTAATGTTTGGTATTTTTGGAATTTCTCAGCCTTTGTTTTTAGCGTTTTTTTAACGTTTCGTTGCTTAACGTCTTTAGTCATTAATGTTTGGTGTTTAGATTTTAGTGCATCATTTTTGGTATGCAGAAAGTTAATTGTTTGGTGTCCAGTGTTTAGTTAAAATGATTATGGCTTGTGTTTTAACTTGTATAGTGTAACATGCATAGTGTTTAGATTTTAGTCTAGTATATAGTTTTAATAGTAAGGTAGGTTAGTGTTTAGTTATTAGTATAGAATTATAGTATTTTGTGTTTAGTTTTTAGGTTTAAGTGTTTTATTTTTTTTAATTGTTTGTTATGTAACCATGTTCCACAAGGTTCAGCAATACTGAGGAAGCTGCTTAATGGACACTGACAATATGACATGACAGACTGCTGATTTTCTCTCTCTCACACACACACACACACACACACACACAAAATGTCAACAACTCTTCATTTCAGCTCCGATTTTCTACTCAGCCCTTTTCAGCTTAGTTCCGCCAACAGCTGATTATATCCTTGTTAATCCTATTAGAAATGTGTGTGTGTGTGTGTGTGTGTGTGTATACACCTATCAGAGGTTGCCATGGATTTCTTTTCCTGCTTATAACTTACTTTAAAAAGTTTTGTTCAACCAAAACATCTTCATCATCACCACCAAAACAGAGAAAAGCACTTGCGCACACTGAGCATTTAAAATTTATTTTCAGAATTTTTATATTTATGTATTATTTGTAAATAACACTGAGCAAAACCTTTAGCAGGCTCTCTAAAGGAGAACAGCTGAGGAACCCATTTTAACAGTCACTGCAGTTACACAGAAATAGATGTGTATACATCAGCTGCCACAATGCTGCGCTGTTGCGGCCTTCTCGGTACACTCACCCTGCTGTCTTCATTCCTACAGCCACCGTTTACATTGAACCTTGTCAAATTTCAGGTTGTCCACCTTGTGTGCTGTAAATCTCAGACTTACCTGATCTCCGGTTTATGACCTCCACGATGGACGGAGGGAAGTATCCCACCCGGTCCATGCCTCTCTGACTGTCATGGATGTGTCCTTTCCAACGTCCGTCTACGTGCTGCTCCAAAACCTAAAACACACCAGCGTTAACCTTGTTAAATATTAGCATAAAATCTTTCTTTGTGGATTCTAGCTTCCTTTCTGTATTGCTAACTCTTTTTAGGTTGCACGAGGTCATATTTTTTTTAAGTCTCACTGTGCGTTAAATATTCAGGACCTGACTGTGATCTTCTACCAAATGTCACTCCAAAAAGTCTGTTGGTTTTTTAGAAACACTGTTTCTAACCTTTCAGCTTAACCTCTCGTGTTCCAGTACTGATTTAGCACAGCAAGCTGAGCAAACGAGTCCATTAGCATTCCACAGATGCTCCACAGCGTTAAATTTTAGCAGAGAGCGCGTACGTGACGCTCAAACCGATATGGCAGTGGACAAACCATCAGTCTGGGTGCTTATTTTGCGTCAAGAAAAGTAGTCTTTCATGAGTAGTTTGCTTGGCGAAGTAACAACTCAAGAAAAAAGACTGAGTCCTTAACTGACTTTCAGAAAACAAGTTTATTTTATATGCGTCTGTGATTAAAGTTCATGCTCATGGTGATGTAAAGAAGCTCCATGCTGTGACTATAAGTGTGAGCTACTCATTACAAATCCCACCACATACTGTGCTACAGCACCCTGGCTGAGAATGGAGCTTATGGCAGAATCAGGAAGACATAGGAACAAGGAGACGCTGTTGAAAGTCTAGCACAAAGCTGTCATGCTGTGTAACTAACTGCTTACTGCACACAGTCACCTCACTGCCAAATCTAGCAAACACACAGGAGCTTGCGATTTTTCTAAACAAGCGCAGATTTTCTGCAGAAATCGGGCCGAGATGCGTGATGTCATCATTCAGCCGAAGCCTTCCTCCTGTTCACGTGTGTTTTTTTGAGTTCACTGAAAGAAGACTCTTGTACTTGGTATGTCAGCAATTCATGTAGTTTTCAACAAAAAAAAAGCACAAAAACACAACTCTGCTTTTTTAAAAGATATTTGCATAATCTATATTTAAAAAAAGCTAAATTTTAAAAAAGCTGCAGTAAAATCAAGCAATGTTGATTGTTGATTGTCTTGTTCACAAACAAGACTCGACTATGTTTATTACCTGTGATACGAGGACAGAACACCACAACTCCTAGCAGAACCTTAGTACAACAATTTACTGAAGGCTTTTGCTTTTTTGTTTGTTTGTTTTTACATTAGCATCTATCATTTACTTCTTGTCACTTAAAAAAAACCCCACAAAAATAAAAATTCATATCTTCCATTTGAACGGATGAAAATTTGAACAAAGCTACATCCGAAATCAAGCTTTTTGGTCTGCTTTTTTTTTAACAAACTAACAAACTAACTAGCTAACTAACTAAATAAATAAATAAAATCTAGAGGAACTGAATAAAGGGACGAATAAGACATGACTATGAACCTTTGTACTACAATTTGCTGAATTTTTGTCAAGGAAACAACATTTGTTTTTTTTGTTGTTTTTTTAGAAACTTTCTCATTTACTTTATCGACTGTGTCATTTACTTCTTTTGCACAGATTAAAAAAAAATATATATTTTAAAAAAGCCACAGCAAAATCCAACAAAGAACTATGTCAAACTACCATCTGCTGTCTGGATTAAAGACATTATGATTATCTATATTTAAATTAAATTAAAATCTGTATTTTATATTAGTCAGTTTCCGAGCAAACAAAAGCTGGGACTAAGAAACATACTGTTGCTTTTTTTCTTGCCTGATTTTTTTAAGGGTTTTGTCCAACCCTAGCAGTAACATGGCATAAAAGTCTATAAATAAAGTCTATATAGTTTATAGAAGTCTGTATAAAATAAAGAAATGCTCTGACCACTAATCTACATATTCCTGTATCAGCTGTAAAAGACTTGTGTTTAGGATCGCTCTCAAATCCTCAACACAAGCAAAGACCATTTTACATGTTTAGGTTTAATTAAAAACAAAACATTTTCGACTGAAACTTAAAGCATTTAAGTATTTAGTGTTTAAATTTGTTCAGTTTATTTTTTTGTGTTCAGTTTTTTAGGAGTTTGTATAGTTTAGTCATTGGTGTTTAATGCTTCGTTTCTAGTGTTTGGTGTTTATTATTTAATGTTGGGTATTTAAACATTTTTACTCTTTCATTTATAGTGTGTTTTTTAGTATTTATTGTTTTGTTCTTAGGGTTTTATGTTAAGGTTGTTGGTCTTTAGTTGTTTGGTGTTTAGCTTTTAGTGCTCTGTTTGGTGTTTAGTGTTTATAAACTTCTCGTATAAAACAGATTACATACCGTATGTTAACGATCGCTTTAGATTCCTAAACAGTTTATTTGAAGATCCTTAACAAACACTACCAAACAAACAGTAAACATTTTAACATTTCAACTAGTTTTAGTGTTACGTTCATTAAGGTTTAGTTGTTAAGGTTTTTTTTTATTATTATTGTTTAGTTTTCAATTTTGAGCATTTAGAGTTTGATGTTTATTTTTTTTATCTTGTAGTGTTTAATGTTTATTCATTTGTTTTTTATGTTTGGTTTCTCATTTTTCATTTAAAATGTTTAGTATTTAATGTGTGTTGATGTTTGTTGTTTCAAAAAAATTTTTTAGAAATCTTTTTTTGTGTGTTTGCTTAGATTGGTTTGCTTAGATTTTTGGTGTATCAGGTTTAGGCTTTATTATTTGGTGTTTGGCTTTTGGTGTAGCATTTCTGGTGTTAGAAGGTGGTAGAAACGTCTTGTGTAAAATGAAGAAAACGTGTGTTTAGTATCTCTCTAAATGGTTATGTTTATTTAAAGACAAAAAACTCGACTGAAGCTTGAATTATTTAGTGTTTAAATTTATTCAGATTTTATTTTTTAGTGTTCAGGAAACATTTTTAACATTTTAACAAGTTTTAGTGTTATGTTCAGCAATGTTTATATTTTAGTGTTTAGTTTTTGTCTTTTTTTTATTGTTTAAACTTTTTGAGTATTCAGTTTGATGTTTATTGCTCGTTTTTTAGTGTTTGATGTTTAGTCATTAGTGTTTAAAATGTTAAGTGTTTTTTTAGTGTTTATTCTTTTGCTTAGATTTTTTTGTGTTTCATGTTTAATATTTAAACATTGTTATTTGGTGTTTGGTTTTTAGTGTAGCATTTATGGTGTGTAGAATGTTATCTGTTTGGTCTTCATAAGCTAGGTGTTTATAAACCTCTTGTGTAAAATGAAGATGTGTGTTTAGTATCACTCTAAATTAAAAAGTTAATGTTAGTTTGTGTTAGTTTTAAAGTTATGGTCTCTCTTGTTTATTACTATTTTTGGTTTTATTATCAATTGAAAGTTTAAAAAAATAAAAATAATTGATTGTGTTCAAGGTTTATAGTTTTTATTTTTTTATAGTTTTTAAAATGTTAATAAATTCCTTTTTTTATGTTGTGTCATTGTCTGTAACTGTCACACAAAACATTTAAGTGTTTAGTTTTTGATGCTTATTAAAATGAAGTGCTTTTTTAATGTTTAGTTTTCAGTCTTCTGTAATTATTTTAGTGTTTCGTTTGTAGTCATTTAGAGTTTGGTGTTCCATTTTGTCTTTGGTTGGGTCTTTGGTCATTAATGTTTAATTTTTTGTTTCTTGTGTTTAATTTATACTGCTTGGTGTTTAGCATTGAATATTTGGTATTTAGGAATTGTTGTCTTTTGTTTTTAGTGTAATGTTCAGTTTTTGTCAAGTTTTTAGTGTTTTTTTAATTTGTAGTCTTTAGCATTTAGAGTTTGTCAGTATTTGTCATTTAGTTTTGGGTCTTTAGTCTTTAATATTTAGTGTTTTATTTAATGTTTGGTATTTTGGATTTTTTGTTTTTGGCCTTTGTTTTTAGTGGTCGTTGTTAGGGTTCGTTTCTGTCAAGTTTTTAGTGTTTAATTTGAAGCCTTCAGCATTAAGAGTTTGGTGTTCAGTGTTATTTTTTTATTTATTAATGTGTAATGATTTAGTTTCTAGTGTTTTAGTGTTTAGTATTTGAAGTTTGGTCTTTAGTACTGTTTAGTGTGGGTTTTTTATATATATTTATTGTTTTGTTGTTAAGGTTTTATGACAAAAACTAGATTGCACACTTCTTTTTTCACTAGACCCTTTATAAACATTGTCTGACAGCTAGTTGGCATAAATATCCAACTCACAAACACAAAGTCACGCACACAGACACATAAAAGCCCGCACCCACAGCTTGCCATGTGTTTAGAGCAGCGCCTCGAGGCACACGTTTCCAACCCTGCTCATGAAGTACAAAACAAGCCCGAGGGCTGAGGAGAAAAGAAAAGTTCCAAAGAGAAAGAAAGAGGGAAAAAAAACAAGCGAGCACGACAGCGTGTCTGTTGTTCAGTGTACGCCAAGTCCCAATCACTCCACTCGCCCATCACAGTGATTGAGAGAAGCCTGTTGCGACATGTGCGACCACAGGTCTCCAACCCACACAGCTGGTGTTACTTTTCTTTCCTTTACGTCCTACTCAATAACCTTCTGCAAGCGCAGTGTGTAGGGTGCAGTTCAAAACACCGCCATCGATCACATGGCTTGTTGAAAGTGCCACCGTTGGTCGTTATTTATATGCAGCATTTTGATTTGTCATGTACAAGGTTATATACAGTATACAACTTAGAGTAAAATGAAAACAAGGCTACACTAAACTGCCTACACTGCATATAACCAGGCTACATTTAAAGTTAATAATAAAATGAAGATGTAACAGAAATATGATGTGTGTAAAATATAGTGGAACATGAGGTGTAATTATTTTTTATATAAAAACACAGCAGAATGGAAAGTAAAGTATTAAAAATTCAGAGCTACGTCATAATAGTAAAAGTCCAGTGAGCAGAATGACAGTAGAGTTTAAAATCTTCATGGGCTCCTAAAAGATCTCTGTGTTGAGAAGTTTGAGGGCCTAAAAGAAAACGCTCCTCCGTTTTAGCCATCAAACTTCCATTAATGTGTGGAATGAACAATTGTCACGTAACGTAATGTAACGTAACATCACGTCGCGGCTCTTGTTTCTCTGCGGCCAGCAAACATGGCTGCCAGGAACTCCCGGCATCCACCGGCACTTTTTAAGGCACGCAGACTTTTAATTATGTGCGCCTGTTTCTTATTATGTGTGTTCGTCTATTATGTGAAAGGCTCTATTCCTTTTTCAATTCAAATCCATTAGGTTTTATTTCTATAGTGCTTTTAACAATGCACATGATCTCAAAGCAGCTTCACAGAATATAAAATGTTTTTGTAAATGTATTTGAATTTATCTCTATTTATCCCTGATGAGCAAGCCTGAGGCGACTGCGGCAAGGAAAAAACACCTTTAGATGTTATGAGGAAGAACAGATCCAGATCCAGACTCAAAAGGGAACCTCATTCTCATTTGGGTGACACCAGAGATTGTGAATAGAAATTATTATAAACCCCGGAGAGTGTGATTATAAATATTTTCCTTTCTACAGTCGGTGGAGTTGAATAACCAGGAGCTCCTGAACAACTCATAAATTAGTTTATCATCTGAGTTCATTATAGATTCACACCAATCCCTCTGTGGTAAATATTCCTTTCATCCATATATGTTCCTTTCATCCGTGATGTTACTAAGCTTTGGGTTTTTTTTCTGTGATTTGGTGTCTTTTGCTGTGATTTGGAAAGTTTTTAAACTTTCAGACTTTGACCCTGAGCATCTAATGCTCAAATCCCAGAACTACCCGTCTGCAAATGCTGGGCTTTTGGGCAAGGCCGCTAGCCCTCAAACCGCAACTGCTCATTTATATGAAAATTTAGATGAAATGTAAGTCTCTCTGGATAAACACTTCGGCCATATGGCATAAATGTGTGTTTGTTTTGGATGACCCTCTGTGCACGCTTATATGTTCCAATATTTTTGACTGTTCTTGTGCACTTTTTTATTGTGACTTTCAGTTAAACTTGAGCCTTGGGTTTACATTGAGCCCCTGTGAGGCTGCTTCGGGACACCTACAAATAGGTAACGTTCTGATGACTTTCGGTGGCAAATATTTTATTCCTTTTCAAAGCTATCTGATGGAAAAAGACCAGGTCTAAAAGCCCTCAGAAACTTTTTCGAGACGGATATAAATCCGATGTGTCAGCAAGGTTTGAAGAGTTTGTGGCTGTAAAAGAATAGATCCAGTGAATCATGGTGGTGGAAGCATCCTCTTGGCCTCTTGGTTGCTTCTCTGAGGTTCTTTTTACACCTGGTCACTTCATGTGTTTTCTGTGATCTGATAGCTATCCGATGGTAAAAAGACCAGGTCTAAATGCCCTGCCGAAACGTTTTCGAGGCGAATATAAATCTGATGGTTCAAACCCCTTTAGGAGGTGGTCTGGGACGCGTTTCAGATGAAACTGGACAGGTGTAAATGAATGTGGTTGTTCAACCCACATACGTCAGCGCTATACTCCTCCCAAACGGAAGTACGTCACTCGCAGGTGATTCACGAGTCGTGCTTCGAGTCACGAGTCGTAGCATAACCATCGTAACAATTTTTTTGTCTTCTTTTTGATTGCATTCTGATAACCGCATACACCAAAACGTGTTCCATTTCAATTACCCCGGAAATGAAGTAAAATATACTTGCATTTTGGGCGGGAGTAGAAAGATCGGATCGATATCCGATTCGCCGAGACGCATTTATGTGGCCTAATGTAAATGGAACAGTTTTAACAAATCAGATAGCTATCGGATCAGAGAAAACATACGAAGTGACCAGGTGTAAAAAGGCCCTTAGATTAAAAAACAAAAACACTTTTCAGTTGACAATTTGCTGTGGTAGAAAAGAAAAAGAAAGAAAGAAAAAAAAAACACACACACTTCATGACGTGTTATTGGCCTAGAACAGCACACTTTTATATGTCTATTGAGATGTGGAAGGCTTTGAGCCACATGATGTCAGAAGGATCATTTGGAGATAAAAAGCAGAAAACAAAAAGTGTTTGCTAATGAAATTTATTCACCGCTTACCATGATGACGTCTCCGGCCCGTATGTTCAGAGCTGTAGGGTCGTGGAGGTTCCAGTAGTCTTTCAGTGCTCTGACCTGCATTGCTCCCGAGGCTTCTAACACACACACACACACACCATTAAAGGCCCCATATAGATTAGAAAAGATGTTATTCTAAAAGATTAGCTGTTGCAAATGTTGATGGATTGCACTGCCTTTGTTTTCTTGTTACTACACCAGCAATATTTAAACACGGTAAGTGTTTGTGCCTGGGGCTTGAACACAGGGCTCTTTGTAAAAGCCCTGTGGGGATTAAAGAGGTAAATTAGAGCATTAGCTTCAATAACACATTGAATGAATGATGGGAGGCAAATGATTGAAATTCTTCCACACGATCATTGTGGTTTTTTGTAATCGATTAAATACGTTACAGTTCCGAGGTAATGAGTTGAAAGTTGTGAGTCGAAGTTGTGTGTTACCGTGACAAAAATCTGTTGAAAAAACGGCTGAACTAGCGCCACTAATTGAAATGTCCTTGTGGGTGTGGCCTAATATTTATTCTTAGGGTCCCATTTGATTATTCAACTGGAAAAAAAAAAAACAATTGCGGAATGTTGCGTTTAATGCACTAAACACTTGCAGATTTTCTTACGTAGTGGAAGAGGGGCGGAGCTACCAGGTCGCTGACGCTGGATAAGAAAATGTTTTCAAGATGGCCGACGACACTCCGAAGGATGAAACCATCTGACTGGGAAACGGCTTATACTTCCCGGGTAGTTAAAAAAAAGTAAATTAGCCGTCCATTCGAGAGGATACGATGGTTCTAACATTCATACTCTAGACACTAGTGTACATCGAGCATAGTGTAAGTGTGTGCAGTATGTCATTTGGGACGCAGCCGAAGTCTGAGGCCATAATCAGAGCCCATAATATAGACTGAACTGCAGATTTTTACATTCACTCCTTACATCATTGACTCGGAACTGCACTTATGAATAGATTAGAATGTTTATTGTTATTAGAATGTAATTATATTGTTTCTCTACCTCAAATTACCTAATAAAAAAATTCACATTTATAAAAAATGATGCCAAGATTGTGAAAATGCAGGAATCTGCAACTAAAAGAGCTCAAAGTGACAGACTGGAGCCAGCAGCCAATCAGAGCATAGAGAGACAGAAAGGAACAGGAAGTGCGAAGCCTCTGACCTCGGAGCAGTTGTTTGATGTCTTTGCTGGCGTGCGACGTGGTGAACTGGTTCACGATGTCCAGGGACGTTTGGTTATACGTGTTCCTGATGTTCACGTCAATCCCAGCCTACAAAATAAAATCATGAACAACCAGATTGTGGTATAAAATTGGTTCAATTAGGTTCTCTTCGTCAAACCGATGTCTCGGTTTGTTAACGGTCACAATTCTTACATCCAGTAGCAGCTTGACGATGTCGGTTTTGCCGTAGAGCGCCGCCTCGTGAAGCGCCGTTCCAGCCTTTGTGGTTCTGTTGATATCGATTCCCGCTTTCAAGAGCAGCCTTGTGAGAATTGTGAGAGATCACAAGATAAGATCAGCATTTTATTCTTTTTAGCACACAGGCTTTTCTTTTTTGCATGCTTTTGGCATGTAGCGTGTAGCGTGAGCTTGTTTCTCTGGGAAATGACTTGACCGCCGAATATTTGTAAAAGGAAGTACGCCTTGATTATCGCTAATGAACTCTGCTGTGGTTTCTGACATACACCTCCTCTTACACGTCTCATATCTTAATTCGATTTCAAATAAACAGCTGAGGACCAGCACGTATGCGCACACACACACACACACACACACACACTAACTCTAATGGATATAATTACATACAGGTCTCAGGTATCAGAGATGTTCAGTGTGTGTGTTACACATCTACACAGCTGTGTGGAGAGTGAGAAGTAAAAAAAGAAATAAAAAGAGCCAGGAAAGAAAAATTAAACCTCCTGAAACTCCCACACCAGCAAATATGTTCCTAATCCAGAGGAGTACCAACATTCTGCTCCAAAACATTCCAGCTGTGTTCATCTGCAGTATGGCATTAGATACACAGTCTCCAGGCAGACAGCTGCTCGTCAACTAATCTTGAAGGAAACTTTACTAAAAATTGCTTAGCTAGCAGGAAAAAAAAAAAAAACATTTGAAGCTCCGAAAACTCAGAAGCACTCCATATAGATTCCCATATAATTCATAACGTCTAAATTTCTTTGCATATTAAAACGTTTCTTAACGAGCATCAACGTCAACATTATTCATTTTGACACTATAAAGTTTGACACTTTTTTTGGTTAAATCATCATTTATTTTCCTCTTTGACCATTTTCATCCCTAAAGAAATTATTTCACCTTAATAAATTCGAAACATTACTTAACATCTATTTGCCTTGACAGGAAGTGAAGGAGCCAACACAGTAGAAAGGGGGCGGGGCTACAATTGTTTAAAGCATAATTTCTGGTCTCTGACTAGGAGCAACCTAAATAAAACGCCGCTTCACCTGGGAATTCCTAGTCTGGATCTCTAGATGCTCTTCTCAGCTCAGTAAGTCACTTAAGGTGAACTGAACTGAAATAAAAAGTAGTGGACCTGGGAACTGAACTCATGACCTTCCGATCATTAGTCCGACACCTTAATCACAAGGCTATCACGATTATAGACATGTCTAGGAGTTTAAAAGAGGAATCCTGGGTTTGAGATTTCAGCAAAAAAAGATAATAAAATAAAAAAAGAAATTAGGGCAAAAAAAAAAAAAAAAAAACGCAGCTAAATCAATCACAAAAACACTGAGAGCCAGCGTCGAGCTCTTGAGAAGAGCCGTCAGCTAGATGTAACAGCACCGTGATTATGTACTAAATCTCTGCAAAGAAGAAATGAAATGCAAATGTAAGCATGTCTTCCTCTAAGCAGAGCTGTGCTGATTCAGTACAACGCTTTAATACTGAAGATTTCTGAGCCCGAGCCTGCTCTCAAACTCCGCACTGCTTTCTGAACGGATTAAAGACATTCAGGGAGGAAAAAAAACCCCCCACAACATTAAAAAACCCACATTAGGACTATTTGTTCCACAGAGATTGGTGTTTTGCTTCATTTCAGATGTTCAGTGGTTTGATGTCTGAAAGGAAGCAGACAAAAAAAAAAAAGAAGATGTTGATATTATCCATAATTTTCCTTATCCGCTGGAATTCCAAGAAAGCCGTTCAGAATGATGCTTTTTATTATTATTATTATTATTATTATTATTATTATTATTATTATTATTATTACGTTGTCTCTAATTCGTGAAGCGCCGTTGCAGCTTTGCCGGTTCTGTTGATATCAGCTGAGCTTTGAGAAGCGAGGAAAGGCGGGAATGGGAGATGGGGGATGGTGTTAGCGTGTTTGGGAATGTGGGAATGAGCTTTCATAAAAGGAAAAGCAGTGGAGCAGTGTGACGGCGGAGCAGCTGACTGGCCGGAGAAAGCCAATCTGTCTTCACTCCTACACCATGTCAACACTCATAGACATATCCCACACAGTGTTGATGAGAATGGTCCACCACACACACACACACACACACACACACACACACTCACACACGCAGATATATACACACACAGAATGAATTCAGTCAACTCTGTACTCAATCAACACTCCCCTGTCTCAACACTTCATTTCCTTTACAAACACACGTCTGACATGAACAAGAGGACTACACACACCTGCGTTTAAAAGACACAGACTCTCAAACACACACATACACACACACATCACCATAAGGAAACTGTTCAGATAAAGAAAGTGAAGGAAGAGGAAGAAGAAGAAGAAGAAGAGGGGGAGGAAGAAGAAGAAGAAGAAGAAGAAGAAGAAGAGGAAGAAGCAGAAGAAGAGGAAAAATAAGAAGAAGAAGAAGAAGCAGAAGAAGAGGAAGAAGAAGAAGAAGAAGAAGAGGAAGAAGAAGAACAGGAAGAAGAACAGGAAGAAGAAGAAGAGGAAGAAGAGAACCTGATGATGTCTTTGTGGCCGTTGCGGGCAGCGAGGTGCAGGGGGGTGTTGTCTCTCCCGTTGCCCTCCAGAAGAGCCACCACCATGTTACTGTTCAACAGGAGCTGCACCACCTGACACACACACACACACACACACACACACACACACACACACACACACACAGACACACACACACAAATTAAACAAACAAACAGAAATTTCACAAACTTAAAATTAAACAAACTTTTCGGGACTGGACTCGAGATCATCTGAGGTTTAAATTTTAATCATGTTTATAAATCATTTATTGTAAAATTCGTATCCTTATGATATCAGTAAACAAAGTCATCCTTTAGTGAACTACATTCCAACTACACTTGTCATAATTCATTTTATTTCAAGCACCAAAATGCTCATTAAAAAAAACACTAATAATTCATTATTTTATTTTATTTTATTTTATTGGGGGGGGGTGGGGGTGGTATACATTTTAGCACTTTCAAAGAATTTCAATTTCACAGAAAACTAAATACTCTAAATAAACCGAATGGCCTTGAAAAAAAAAATTCTTGAACGTTTCTTTAAGCGTCAGCAATTCCTAATTATAAAGTCGCATCTAAAATTGGCTGAGCCACGTTGTAAGCCGTTGTAATCCTCCCTCCATGCACGAATGTCCACATCACAATGACTCAATACTGTATTAATGCGTCGGGTTTTAAACCAATAAACCTGAAGCCATTGTTCTGTCTATAGAATACACTAATCTTTGCCTGCTATGTTGCTTAGCAACCTGAAAACTACAATGTGTGCTGGGAGCATTGATGCATTGTTTATTGGGAAAATTGTTAAACCCCAAGGTTTTATTTTAACAACACACTTAGCCATGATACAACCGCTGTAACACACGCCCTTTACACTCTTAAAAATGCTGAACCCTTGAGGTTTATTTTGGTTCTCTCTGTGGTGGAAGCCTTGAAGTTTCTCTGAAGAAACCTACAATAAAATGTTCTCAGATCCAGAAGGGATCCAATTAACCCTAAAAGAACCCTTGAGGAACCTTTTATTTATGTATTTATTTATTTATTTTAGAAAAAGAATGGATAAATTGTGGTGTGATACAATCTCCAAATTATTTTAAATATTTTTCATCTGGAACTTGTTGAAATGTTAACAGTCTTGCTTCCGCACTCATAAGGTTCTTTAAGGGTTCTCTGACGGTTCGCCAACTTGTTCCTCTCCATGCGTGTTCAGCGTAGAACCTTTATCAGGATTAAAGAGCAAAAGTTCATCAAATTTACTGATGTAGTTAATGAGGTGTGTGTGTTGCCCCTTTTCCACCGGAAAGAACCGGGTGCTGGTTCAAAGTTGGTTCCACTAGCGAACCTTCTAAGAACCGGTTTGCCTTTCCACCGGCTAGAGAGCCGTCACAGAGCCGAGTGTGACGTCACTGTATACGTGTCACGTGTCCCAGCAACGTTAGCGCAGCAGCGGCAAACACAAACACAACAACAATGGCGGATGTTACGTTACTGTTAATGCTCATGGCTTTGCGAACCTACATCGGCATCCAAACGTGGCGAATAAAACGTGTATGTGCAGCTCCGTGTAATCTGTATAAACGGAGGTTGTAATCGATAAAGTACATAACGTTATTTTATCATTAACACAGAAAAAAGTTAGCCTTAGCATGTAGCTACCTACTATCATGTGTGCTGATAATTGATCATATTGCGGTAAAGTAAAAGTGTATTTAACATTAATACTTAAGGTACATTATCAAATGTGCTAACAGTAACCCCGCCCACAGCCCCACCCACAGCCCCGCCCACAGCCCCTGGTTCAGAGCCGGTGCTTTGGCTGTTGAAAAAGAAAGAACTGGTTCTAAATTAGGCTCCGAACCAGCACTCAAATGCCCCTTTTCCACCGAGGCAGTTCGAGTGCTGGTTCGGAGCCAGAGCCTTATTTAGAACCAGTTCTTTCTATTTCGACAGCCAAAGCACCGGCTCCGAACCAGGAAAAGTGGTTCTTAAGTAGCACCAAAACGTTGCTGGTCTAGACTTAAGAACCACTTGGGGCGGGAGCTGTTGGCGGGGCTACTGTTAGCACATGGCGGAAAGGCAAACCGGTTCTTAGAAGGTTCGCCAGTGGAACCAACTTTGAACCAGCACTAGCGCTAGCTCTGAACCAGCACCCGGTTCTTTCCGGTGGAAAAGAGGCAAAACTGCCTCGGTGGAAAAGGGGCATGTGTGACGCCGAACCGTCGGGTTCTTCTTTTCGCCTGAATTGTGTCACGTTTCAGCTGGTACGAAGCTTCCAACAGAGTCTCCATCGGCGTGCAAAAAAAAAACAGGCCCTCAGACTTCCTATGTGTAGCATGCATATTCCCTAGAGCGAAAGATTAAAGAAATAGAAACTAGCCTACCCAGGCAAATCTAGATTAAAATGAAATAAAGACTTCAAACCGCAGCTTATACACAAGAAGAGCAGTGAAAGCCTCAGTGAAAGCCTTTCACATGCCGTCAGGCCTCCGCAGACAGCTGCTGTAACCACTTAACTGAAACTTCCCGACCTCGGATTACACAATGCAGTGAATCCGTACTGAAATATCGTGCATGCAAAGTATTCGAGCTTCATTTCCCAAGCAGCTGGTGGCTGATATGGATATATATCATAATGAAATCATGTGAGAGCGTTACTCTGGATACGTTACGCAAGATAATGACGTTTTCTTTTTGAAAACAAAGTTGTTTACTTGCTGTTTAAGGGACAAAAACAAAGGAAAATGAGAAAAACTTGTACCTAGTATTCAATTCGATTCAATTCAGTTTATATGTCTGGAGCTTTGAGCAGTTCACATTGTCTCAAAGCTGCTTTACAGAAGCAGAGAAAGAGAATAAAAATTCTAAAGTTTAAAATTTAGTTACTATTTATTTCTAACAAGCTAAGAGCTAGAGGTAGCCGAACTAAAGATGTTGAGGTTCTCTGTGGGAGTGACAAGATTGGACAGGATTAGGAACGAGTACATCAGAGGGACAGCTCATGTTGGACGTTTGGGGGACAAAGTTAGGGAGGCCAGATTAAGATGGTTTGGACATGTTCAGAGGAGGGAGAGTGAGTATATTGGTAGGAGAATGTTGGACATGGAGCTGCCAGGCAGGAGGCAAAGAGGAAGGCCAAAGAGGAGCTATATGGATGTAATTAATGAGGATTTGAAGCTAGTGGGAGCAAGTGTTGAGGATGCAGAAGATATGGATCGGTGGAGAGAGATGATTCGCTGTGGCGACCCCTGAAGGGAAAAGTCAAAAGAAGAAGAAGATGATTTATTTCTAACAAGCCTGAGGTGACGGTGGTGAGGAAAAACTCCCCGAGATGATATAAGAAAGAAACTGTGCGAGGAACCAGATTCAGAAGTGAACCTCATCCTCATTTGGGTGACGCTGTACAGGAAATAATGTTAATGTAAATAATGTCATTTCTACAACAGTTTGTAGTTGAGTGAAATGAAGCTACCAAGAGCTCCTGAGGAACTAATAGGTCTCAGCTATAGACACTCCATTTCTTGGCCACAAGCTTCAGGATCTTCAAGGTTGCAGTCTGATGTATATGCATTTTCATGCACGGATTTTCAATGTTAAAACAAAATTTTGAATATTTCTAAGCAAGACAGAATGACAGGACTAAAAAAAAATAATTCAGTTAATCCCATCTTTGATTTGATTGAATATGGAAAAACCTAAAAGTAAGAAGTTTTTGTTAGCTTAATTTTTTTTAGCTCAACTCAACACTGAATGCCACGCCCCTAGATCATGGTCACAGATAACAGCAGAAAGGAAATGAAAATACTTAGAATCAAGAACTAATAAGGCACAATATGGAGACATATAATTACAGGGTTGAAGAGAAGGGTGAAATTAATTAATTAAGTAATTGATTAATCGATTAATTAATCGATTAATCAATTACTTGATTAATCGATTAATTAATTAACCAATTTATTAATCGATTAATTAATTGATTAATCCATTCTTTATTTTTCAGGTTAAAAGTATTGTTTATTTAAAATGTTTAATTAAATGCAACCACATAAATAATGTACCAAACATTTGTGGAAAAGAATCTTCAATAGTAATATGTCATTTTCCTGAAGTTCTCAGATATTATATTTTGGATATCTATGGTTCAGTCCACAGAAAGGGAACCACTTGGTTTCTACATAGAGGAGCTCTGGAAGGGTCTAGGTTTAATTCTCTTTGGTACTGTCACACACCAGTACCATTAAATTACTTAACATACCTTTAGCCTGCCGAACTCACAGGCCAGGTCCAGTGGGGTCTTCTTGGCCTTGTTGACCATACAGGCGTTGGACTGGTGCTGGAGAAGCATCTCGGACTAGGCAGAGAGAGGGACGGAGAAAAAAACGACATTTAGCAGAGGATCTTTCACAACACGCATCAGGTTTCTACGATCACACGGTGAAAGATGTCCTGCTGAAATGTCCTTTGGCAAAAAAAAACCTAAAAAAAAAAAAAAACATCGATTCTTTCTTTCAGAGATGTATGCCGACATATTGTGATCAGCGTATCATCTTACACGCTTTGTGAGAAAGTCCGGCACTCGGGAGAAAGCTAACACTCGGGGTGTTTTGTATGTGAAGCAGCCATTGTACACCTAGTTTTGGGTGCTAGTTCAAAAAGCTATTGTTCAGAAACAATGACCAGTAGCGTAACGCCATCAGGACTGAGGACATTTCTTAAGCCTTGAGCATGTGAGGACATGTCTCATTTTCCATTTTGTTTTCTCTTCCTCCTTCACCACAGGCTACAACAACCATCTTTACTCTTTGCTGTTTTATGTCTCCTAAAAAAGAAAAAGCTGTCCTCGAAACATAATCCGTCATCTTTATAAGCCAAGATAGGAAAAACACCACTGCATAAACAACATGACTTACTTTTTCTATGTGTACAAATTTCTACCACAATGCAGCTGAAGGCTTGATTGAGACGGACACAAGCGATACCTTTCCTGCAATACATGTAACTATAAACATATAAAAAAAAAGTATGACCTGTTGTTCATTATTAAATTTAACATCTGTACTATAATTACTAACAAATTGCTGTGGTATAAGGGGAATAAAAAAAAACTTTAAGACATGACATTTTATTGGAAAATAGTGAACAGGGTGGAAACAATAACTGATTAGTGATGAGCTACATCACACCACACCATCACTGATGATTCTGATATATAACACTGGGTCACGGAGTGTAACTTATTACATATATGATTGTAATGTGGTGTTATAAGATGATCTTCCCTTAAAAACAGCTTTAAAGTGTATTAGTTTGATCATGTCTAAGTGTAGTTTCTTTAAGCATAAGAAAAGTAGTTGGTATTAGACATCTGGTCATCCACGCCCTACATCTGGTGTAATCCAACTCAACTCAACACCAAGTGTCAATCAAATGAGCCACAATGAGGCTATGATGTAACCATGATCTAGGGGTGTGGCTTATTTCATTGACATCTGGTCAGAATGTGTCATAGCAGCAGAAATAAATGTTTCTGTCTGAATCGAAAACTAATAATACACTAAGATGCAACCGTAAAGCGACAAAACCTTGATGCTGGTAATAAATTTGTTTACTCCTTCTGCAGTAACTACTCATTGTGCAGCTTTACTCTCGTTGTCCCTTCATTACCGTTGGACACTTAGGGTGCAGCACTTACCACTTCGTAGTGTCCGTACTGAGCAGCCAGGTGCAGAGGAATTTGTCCGTCTTGTGACGCTCCGTTAACAGACGCTCCAGCTCTCAGCAGCATCAGCACAGAATCAGCCTTTCCCTGCCAGGAAGCGTAGTGGAGCGGTCGCATCCCTACAGCAAGCACACGGCATGTTAGATCTCCGGAAACATCCGTCCCAATTATAGATTTAAGTCCTGAGCACTGGAGCTGACCATATATGGTATTATTTATATACATTATTATTGCATTAATGCACCATCTGGGTTTATACATCTCAGTTTGTACCTTGTATTGTTAAATCACTATTTATTTATATACATAGTATTCTTTGCAATTCTGGTTATATGCTAATTGCATTCCATCGGCCCTGTACTTGTTCTCTGTGCAATGGCTCTTATTTAACCCCAATTAAATTTCACCAACAAAGTAAACAAACCAGTCTGAGGATGGATGGATGGATGGATGGATATGTGGATGGATGGATGTGTGGATGGATGTGTGGATGGATGTGTGGATGGATGGATGGATGGATGGATGTGTGGATGGTTGAATGGATGGATGTGTGGATGGATGGATGGATGATTTATCAAGCCCACAGGAAATTCAAGCATTCAGTAGCAACATAGAGAATCACAAACACAGCCACCACCACCCCGCTATCCAAATATGTGCAAATGAGGTCATTTTTCTTGCGTATTATGATTTGTTGTTTCAGTATATGTGATGAGATCTGCTTACATTTAGTTTTGTTTTTGAACGTCTGTTTACTTTACCATGTGATTTTGTCCTGTCTCCTGTGCTGTACTGTTGTCTTCACCTGTACTGTGTTTCAACTTGATCAGTTTAGTTATTTCTACCCTGCTGTTTCACCTCTGCATTACAAACTCTGATGGTGTCTTTTGTCTGATTAAATCCAAGTCTCGTTCTCTGCTTTACGCCGTTCTGGTTATGACCTTGCTCATTTTTGTTTACAAATTTACGGCATTTGGCAGATGTCCTTATCCACAGCAACTGACAACAGTGCTTTTAAGTCTCTATCGAAGCATACATTAACAAGGTTAAAGACTTAGGATACCATCAACCTAAAACTGTTCAGTTTTGCCTCTTTTCCATCGGAAACAACCGGGTACTGGTTCAGAGCTAGCACTAGTGCTGGTTCAAAGTTGGTTCCACTGGCGAACCTTCTAAGAACCGGTTTGCCTTTCCACCGGTTAGAGAGCCATCACAGCGCAGAGTGTAACGTCACTGTATACGCGTCACGTGTCCCAGCAACGTTAGCGCAGCAGCGGCAAACACAAACACAACAACAATGGCGGATGTTGCTTTACTGTTAATGCTCATGGCTTTGTGAACCTACATTGGCATCCAAACGCGGCCTATCATGTGTGCTGATAATGTATCATATCGCGGTAAAGTAAAAGTGTATTAAACATTAGTATACTTAAGGTACATTATCAAATGCACTAACAGTAGCCCCGCCCCCAGCTCCCGCCCCAAGCGGTTCTTAAGTCTAGACCAGCAACGTTTTGGTTCTACTTAAGAACCACTTTTCCTGGTTCAGAGCCGGTGCTTTGGCTGTCGAAACAGAAAGAACTGGTTCTAAATTAGGCTCTGGCTCCGAACCAGCACTCGAACTGCCTCGGTGGAAAAGGGGCATTTGGGTTTTTTTTATATACACATACAACAAACAGTGAAAAGAGCTAGTTCAAGTGTGAAGATATCAGTGACTTTAGAGAAAGTTAATTCCAGCACCTCGGTGCCAGAACATAGAATACTCTTGATGTACTGTATATCAACCTCTTACTCAGAGATGGTAGGACAGTCGAGCAGTGCTGGTAGATCTGAGGGAGCGAGGTACAGTGCAAAGAGTGATAAGAGCTTTGAGGTAAGATGGAGCTGGTCCATTTTTGGCTTTGTAGGCAAGCATCAGTGTTTTGTTTCTGATTCATGCAGCTACCAGAAACCAGTGGAGGGATCGCAGCAGTGGGGAAATGTGTGAGAACTTGGGCAGGTTGAAATCACGTACTTCAGCTGCATTGTGGATCATTTCCAGAGGACGTATTGCGTTCATAGGAAGACCTGACAGCAGTGAGATGTAATAGTCCAGTCTTAAGATGACAAGAGACTGAACAAGTACCTGGGCAGCCTGTGTGGACAAAAATGGCCGAATCTGATGTTGTAGAGAAGAATCCGACATGAACGAGTCGCGTTAGCAGCATAAGAGGAAAAGGACAGTTGATTGTTAACAGTAATCCGAAGGTTGCGAGCCGTGACCCAAGGAAAGATCAGATTGTTGTGTAGGGATATTGAAAGATCAGGACCTGGAGACGAATCACAAGGGATGACGAGCAGTTCAGTCGTTCTAACTTACAAACTTTGAAGAAGTTTCCTGGATTGCGCTCAACAAATCACATGCTGTGTTTCACATGTTTTCACTGCAACTCCATTTATCCACTGATGATATCCGAGACTTGATAAATGCTTGTGGCTGCCAAGTGTAAATAGTAAAAGTCCAGACGTATGCATGGCTATGTGTTAATAATTAACTTAATAAATACTTAGTCCTCAAAACACATAGTATTTACTTAAAATGACCCAAACAAAGACAGTAAGGAGCTCTGAATGATATATATTTAATCATGTCTTTGTTTGGGTCCTAATTCCATATGCATTAATATCTTGATTATTAATGTAAAAACAGTTGTTAAAAAAATGTTATGAGAAATGTTATCCAAACCTTTTAACTTTACTGTAATCTCTCAATCATTTGCTTTAGGGTGCTGAACTTCTAACTGTCTAAATAACATCGACTGCGAACTATTTTTAAATGCTGCAGTTCATCCTGCATGAATACCTAAACGAGTAAGTTGCTACAGAAGAGTTTCTCACCATTGCGGTCCTTGATGTCCACTGTAGCCTGGGCGTCCAGAAGCAGAGACAGCAGGTCTGTGGTGCCTGTGAGAGCCGCGTGGTGCAGAGCCGAAAACCTGGAAAACAAAATAACATTTTAACAATATTAGAGTTTAGGGAGGGGCTAAATCACAGGCACCGCTAGAATCTCTGGAACAACAGACGGCTTGATCTCGGAGTAAAGAAGCCATTTCGGATTCAGACAGATTCTCCATTTTTAAGCGCCTTAAAGCTTTCGAACAATAAGTCTTTACTAAAACTGTTTGTCCTCTACCCACAATGCTTTAAAACTGACGACACGCGTCATTACAACTAATAGCTGGATAATAATCCTCAGATTAAAGTAGTCTTTTCCTCTGAAGAGCCACACTCAAATTTCTTCATGCTCTAAGAGACAGAATCTGGTAAAACTGCAGTAATCTCAACAAAGTCCAACCGTGTGAACGCGATCAAAGTTTATGCTATTATTATTTTTTTGAATCGGAGGAATTGAATTTTACCTTTTTCTCGTCTCGTGACTCATAACAGAAAGAACTGTTTTCTAATAACAATGTGTAGCTTGGTGTGGCTTTATTTTGCAGAAATTTAGGAGGTGTGCTGTTAGGGGAAAATAATCAACAACGGAGTTACTGTTACTAATCCAAAGCTCATCGTTTTACAATAACACAAACGGAAATCCTACAAAAAATGTCAGAAATTTCAAATTGGTAAAATACTCATAAAAAATTATTTCATTCTTTTTAACCATTTACAGCTACATTTACTGTTCATGTTATCACTTGATACCAGTTATAAATAGTCGTTCTGACATCCAGTGTTTCTTTTATGCTGAAAAATAAGGAATTAAAAACGCAGCTTATGTTAGTGAGTGTAAACTTTTCTGACATAAAGACTTTATTATTATTATTATTATTATTATTATTATTATTATTATTATTATTATTATTATAGCAGTCGCTATTGTTACTATAGAAACCGTCCTCGTTTGACCGATCAGAATTGAAAATTGAACAGTTCTCTGGTATGAACTTGATAGCAACTAAATCTATAGCACACAAATTTGTCCACAAAAAGCAGTAAATAAAAAACAAATTAAATTTTAAACACATAATAGCTTAATGTCCCTGTTTCCTGTAAGCACTCTACTGCTGATTTAAACACTTTTATAGTAGAAGCACTTTCACTGTGTTACAATTAAACCAGCCATGAGTGATTAAAGGACTCGGAGATTGCGAACGATAGGACAGATTTACGAGCGAGGGCTTTGTAGTGGTTATAGATGCGCATTAAGGTGTATCTCTCTGCAACGTTCAGGAATTTGGGGGGGGGGGGTGAAGCAGGTGGAATAAAAGATAGATACCCTGTTTATTAAGGAGATAAACTGCTTCTCAGACTGTGTGTGTGTGAGGAGTGAAGAGAAAACTATTTTACTTAACATACAATATTGAAGTACATTCAAATTTATCATATTAGATTTTTGTACTTTCTTTGGTATGTGTGTGGTGTGTGTGTGTGTGTGTACGTGTGTGCACTGTAATTCACCCTGTTCCTTTCATAGACAGTTTTTCCTCTATATTCAATAACTCTAACACTTTTAGACCAAACAGCAGCCAGGGTCTCACACACACACACACGCACACACACAATAGTTTTGGTGTAGCCCCTATTTTATACCCTTATCTTGTCACAGATCCATGATAAAGTGATCCAGCATGTACACGCACGTCAAGAAGATGATCTAAAAGCAAGAAAGAGAAGAGAAAGAAACCCCACAGTATTTTTGAGGACCGGGTGAATCTGAGGACATCTGACACGATCCTATCATTGTGAGGACTTTTGGTCTATGTTGGTGCTTTGAGGTCTAAAAACTGCACATACCCACAGAGTAACAGACAGGCAGACTCGCACGCACACACATACACACACACACACACAAATACAGTCACATACCCACAGAGTAACAGACAGGCAGACTCGCACGCACACACATACACACACACAAATACAGTCACATACCCACAGAGTAACAGACAGGCAGACTCGCACGCACACACATACACACACACAAATACAGTCACATACCCACAGAGTAACAGACAGGCAGACTCGCACGCACACACATACACACACACAAATACAGTCACATACCCACAGAGTAACAGACAGGCAGACTCGCACGCACACACATACACACACACAAATACAGTCACATACCCACAGAGTAACAGACAGGCAGACTCGCACGCACACACATACACACACACACAAATACAGTCACATACACACAGAGTAACAGACAGGCAGACTCGCACGCACACATACACACACACAAATACAGTCACATACCCACAGAGTAACAGACAGGTAGACTCACACACATAGACTCACACTCACATACACACTCTCACATACACACACACACACACTCTCACACACACACACTCTCTCACTCACACTCACTCACACTCACTCACACTCACTCACACTCACTCACACTCACTCACACTCACTCACACTCACTCACACTCACTCACACTCACTCACTCACACACACTCACTCACACACACTCACTCACTCACACACACACTCACTCACACACACTCACTCACTCACTCACTCACACTCACTAACACACACACACTCACTCACACTCTCTCACACTCTCTCACACTCTCTCACACTCTCTCACTCACACACACTCACACACACTCACACACACTCACTCACTCACTCACACACACAGCTAGTCATACAAAGAAACATGAAACACAAGCCAGACAGACAGACAGACAGACACACACACACACTTCACCTGAGAGACAATGGAGAATCTCCATTGTCTCTCAGGTGAAGTGTGTGTGTCTGTCTGTCTGTGTAAGCCTAAATATCTCTAAGCTAACATGATTAATGACTGACACACATCTGAAGAATGCAGACTTCGGTCTCTAAAACAGTTAAATGCTTTACCTCAGCGACACCGTCAGCTTTTGTTTTCACAAAAACCGACAGGCAGACAAACTCTTAATTAAGGAATTCATTCATTTCAGAAGGAAAAGTGAAGAAGAAAAGCAAACAGTCTACAAGCAATGAAGAGGAGAAGAGGAAAAAAAGAGCTGCACAGTGCTAGTGGCAGTGATGAATAATAAAATGTTTTTCCTCTTCCTCGGCTGCTGCTCCCCGAGGAAGCCGTTTCTTAGCTCTGCTCATGAAATTACAAATTAGCGCTGGGATCGACTCCACACCACTCTCTCCTGCACCCTGGGTCAGGTCTGAGGGACAGGACCTGCTACATGCTCCTGTCCTTCTCAGGTTCCTAGCCCTGCTTCTGGAGAGCCCTGTGAGAGCAGGGAAGGAATCTGGTCCCTTCTTTAAAGCCTCGGTGGCTTTCATTTTAGCTTTAAACGAAGCGGATCACGAAGAGACTCGTTGATTAAATTATTCCTCCGTAAATAGGACAGTGACATAAAGTATTCCTCATTTCTTATTTCCATAATCTACCAGATTCCCTCATGGTAATACAGAACATTCATAACTGAGCAGAACCTTTCCTTTAAAAATGTTCCTTTCCTTTTCTTGTTTCTTTTTTCCGTTCCTTTTCTTCCCTTTCAATTTTTATTTCAATTCCTTTCCATTTCCTTTTCTTCTTCCTTTTCCACCCTTTCCGTTCCTTTCCTTACTTTTCCATTCTCCCTTTTTTCTTTTCTTCTTTCCTTTCCTTCCCATTCTTTCCCCCCCCCCCTGTTTCTTTTCTCATTTTTCTTTCCTTTTTCCTTTCCTCGTTATTATCTTAAGAGTAAAAGTCATTCGTTTGGAAGTGTTTTTATAATTGACCTTTTTAAAAAACGGTTATATATAATATTCGTACACGCTGGTCAGATTTTCAGATGGGTGTCAAGAAACATAACGAACCGTTAAGGACGAAGCTAGGCGTGAGCCACAACTCATTCATTTTCATTTTTCTTTAAATTGGTTCACAACCAAAGGTCAAAGTTCAGCTGTGTACGGCCTCTCTTTCCCATTGAATAGGTTATCTTTCGTTTCTTTTCCTATTTCCTTTCCTTTCCTTTTTTCTCTTGTGTGAACTATATACACTATGTAACTATGACATGACAGGAAACGTGGTATGCGCTGGAATCGATATGATGAAAAATCTTCCCAAATGGGGGAAGTCGTGGCCTAATGGTTAGAGAGTTTGACTCCTCACCCTAAGGTTGTGGGTTCGAGTCTTGGGCCGGCAATACCACGACTGAGGTGCCCTTGAGCAAGGCACCGAAACCCCCCGACTCCTCCCCGGGTGCCGCAGCATAAATGGCTGCCCACTGCTCCGGGTGTGTGTTCACGGTGTGTGTGTGTGTTCACCGCTGTGTGTGCGCACTTTGGGTGGGTTAAATGCAGAGAACGAATTCTGAGTATGGGTCACCGTACTTAGCCGTATGTCACGTCACGTCACGTCACTTAACGGCATACTCCAAACTTACACAATGTTCCCTACTGTATATCGTACAAATTTATTTTAGAAGGTTTCTATAGTAACTGGGATTATAAGCCATTTACTACTCAACTGCAAATAATGTCAGAAGCACGTAACGGGCGGGACACCGCTAGCTTTAGCACAATGACTAAGTTGAATTTTTAAAGACATTTGTAAGAGTATTTATTCTGCGCAATGCTGTAGAATAGTGTAGAAGTATGAGATTCGGGACGCGTCACCTGAGCACCCGAACACTTACCCGTCCGTGTCCTGGTAGTTGATGTTCAGTTTCTTGGTTGAGCTGAGTAACTCTGCGAACACAAGGAGAAGACGAAAGAAGATGAAGTCAGATTGATCACGAATAGAAATAAAACATCATCATCATATCCTGTTAATCTCTGATTGCAAAAACGATCTTAAATTTCCTGGTAAAAAAAAAAATGACTAACACATGATCCCGGCATGAAGGAGCTTGTTTCATGGTTACAGCTCATCGGGTTTCCACCCAGATGATACAGCGGCAGATCGATGACGTTCCTTTTGTGGATTTCTAGACACCGGTTGTTTTTTTTTTTACGTTTAATTTGGCTTGGGATCCGTAACAGTGGCCTGAAATGTCGTGTTCGGTTCGGATTCCTTCCTGCCGTGTGAATTTGTTTGGATTGAGATATCTGCCGAATGATTACACGTTAAAGGAATGCTTCTGGATGAGTATCTGTAACTCAATAGTGTTGTCATCAGAGGGATAAGCCAGCGCTTGCACATAGCCTCGCTCCTGTACTCTGTCCAAACAATGCTGATGTGACTTCATGACCATGTAGGTGCGTAACTAACCAAATTAGGAGTGTTTTGCCTTCAAGCCAAGAACCTAACCTCCAGAATAACGTGGATGTTGTTTCCAGCAACTTTTCAACTCTGTAAATGAGTGTCTATGAATAGCTCGCTCTCTAACTGCATGCAGACCGCAAAGACTGAAGGAAATCCAACAGCCTGCTTATATTTAGTTCCAGTTTGTTTTTCTGTGAGAAAAACGCCAAGACTCTTATCTTCTCTGTAATTTTCAATCCCAGTGCTGAGGAGGAAACCCTGTTATTTATGCAGCCCGAGCATAGTTTGGGTTTCGTTTAAGCATTTATAGCGATCGCCTTGAAAGGACCGTTTGCTGCGGATTCTTGTTTTTTGTTTATTATTATTATTTCATTTCCTTTTTTATTCATCAAAAAGAAAAATAAATAATTTCCGGTTTCTTGCCAATTTGACAAAAGCGTTGTTTTTGCTTCAGGACATGCTGTCAGAGTAAAATAATCAATTTCAAGATGTGAACACTTTCTAAACTTTCTAAAACACTATTTTCTTTCTGGTTTGATTCCTTATCTTTATTCCACTCTAATCGCAGATATCGGTTAAAAAGAACTTATAAAAAGTTCGTTTAAACCTAAGCTCCTGGAACTGCCGAATTTTTGGATCACTTTTAAGCCACCGAACTGCACAATTCCCATCGTATATTTTTGAAATGTTTGCGTAACACACTTTTTTTTTAAATCTTTCATGTAATGAAGTGACTTAGTAGATCTTCTGCTCTACGCTTAGTTGGCGAAGCCAAGTCGCTTAGTCGTTTCGGCTCGTTCGTACGGCAGTGTTAATAAAGCGTGTTGTACAAAATGGCTGGACGGAAACAACCCGTGAAACGTGATCTAGGTCGCCTGAGTGAAGAGATTCTGAACGAGAGATGTGTCGAAACTGTCAGCAACTGAACAAAGCATGGAAGTCTGTTGCTGTTACTTTTATCATGAAACACACACACACACACACACACACAGATTCTTAAATCTCTTATCTGCACACGTGATGAGACTTCCATTCCAGACAAACCGATGAACGTCCTCATAAATGTCACTAGAAAAGTCTGCTGTGTAAATGTTAGGCTCTATGCGATGATTGATGTCAGTTGAAAGCAGATCGCTGATGTGAGCAAATCAAAGGAAATATTTCATTCAATAGGCTCAGACTTGCTTAGTGTCTGAAGAATTAAGAGAAACGTTGACGTTGGGTTAAACACATAGCTGCACACTTACTCACCAGTCAGTACAGACACAACCACCTGCCCCATCCTGTCTACTCCAAGGCCTCACTCAGTTATCCACTTACTTCAGTCATCAACCCCAGCTACCCAGTCTCACATTCACACTTGCTTAAACACTCATTAAACTTTCGCAAAAAACAGCTTCCAGCGTCCCTCTTCCCTCTTCCTCTTCCTCATGCACACTGAAGGAACCCTGTGCCTCCAATGATTGTTTCTTCCTTCCCAAAAATTTCGTGGGAGTAAAAACACAAAATGCAGCAAATACTTCCACCCCACGTCGTTTGGCATACGAATAAATCTCTGAGCTGGGAGGTGTGGACTGACCGGACTACTGTCGAATTCTATTCTTTTATTTGTAAAATGATGAAAAAATTTATATCGTACGTCTGTTTTACAAATGAAAAGTGGCTCAAAACAAAGTAGGTGTTTCCTATTTACAATAAAATTGAAAAAGCTTGAAAAGAAAGAGTTTATCATCATTTTTAATAGATCTGACCATGTTCTTTCATTGCTAATTATTACACACCAGATCCAACCTTAGAAACCTTAGAACATCATTTTTAACATACAGTATAAAACAATAAAATGGTGTGTCAAAAGTCAAAAGATTCAACCTTTCACAAGATCAAGCATTTCTTCTCCGTCTCTTTTTAATGACGGCTAGGAAAATGATAATCTGTTGGCTAAAGCCTGAGCCACCTACTGTTAAGCAATGGACACAAAAGTTAAAACAAGTTTACTTAATGGAACGGTTGACAGCACAACTGAAATTAAAAGTCACAGCTTTTGAAAGAAGATGGGGTCCAGCTATTGACTTTCTGAAATAGGACACAATCTACTGTATGCCTTAATATGTATATGTTATGATGGTAAATAATGTATGAAGCCCACTCTCAGGACAATGATCATGTGTTTTTGTTTTTATTTTTGTTTTGTCATAATAAAGTTAAAAAAAAAAAAGTCAAAAGATTCAAAAGTGTGTCAGCAAGGTTTGAAGAGTTTGTGGCTGTAAAAGAATAGATCCAGTGAAGCATGGTGGTGGAAGCATCCTCTTGGCCTCTTGGTTGCTTCTCTGAGGTTCTTTTTACACCTGGTCACTTCATGTGTTTTCTGTGATCAGATAGCTATCCGATGGTAAAAAGACCAGGTCTAAATGCCCTCCAACATTTTCGAGACGGATATAAATCCGTTGGTTCAAACCCCTTCAGGAGGTGGTCTGGGACGCGTCTCAGATGAAACTGGACAAGTGTAAATGCATGTGGTTGTTCAAGCCACATACGTCAGCGCTATACTCCTCCCAAACGGAAGTACGTCACTCGCAGGTGATCAGACACCTAGGTGAAAGATCGCCTGCAAGTACTTCCGTTTGGGAGGAGGTTTCGCTGCCGCCAGTGAAAACGCAGCAGACAGTAAATGCTGTTTTTTCGTCTTCTTTTTTGATTGCTGTTTTTTGTAGCAACCAAAGCGTGTTCCATTTCAATTACCCCAGAAATGAGGTAAAATATATTTGCATTTTGGGCGGGAGTAGAAAGATCGGATCGATATCCGATTCGCCGAGACGCATTTATGTGGCCTAATGTAAATGGAACAGTTTTAACAAATCAGATAGCTATCGGATCAGAGAAAACACGTGAAGTGACCAGGTGTAAAAAGGCCCTGTGTAATACCACAGTTAGCTGCATGCAGTCTTTTCCTGAGAAACAGACTCATGGATGCGCCAAATTCTTTTTACTTTTTTTAAATTCAAAGTTTAGTATATTTTTATGAACAAACCCTAAACAATAATTTTCCAGAACTCCAGGATCTTCCAGAAACAAATTCATATTGAGATCATGTGGCTAATTAACTGCAAAAAGGCTCTAACTACATTTACAGCATTTGACAGATGCTCTTATCCAGAGCGACATTTTTAATCCAGCTGAACAATTGAAGGTTAAGGACCTTCCTCAGGGTCGCAATGGTGGTAACTTGTACCCCTTTTCCACCAAAAAGAACCGGGTGCTGGTTCGAGAGTGCTGGAGCTGGTTCCACTGGCAAACCTTTAAAGAACTGGTTTGCCTTTCCATCGGTTAGAGAGCCGTCACAGACCAGAGTCTGACGTCACCGTACACGGGTCATGTTTCCCATCAACGTTAGCGCAGCAGCGGCAAACACAAACACATCAACAGTGGCGGATGTTGCTTTACTGTTAATGCTCATGGCTTTGTGATCCTACATCGGCATCCAAACGTGGCGAATCCAACGTGTACGTGCAGCTCCATGTAATCTGTATAAACGGAGGTTGTAATCGAGAAAAAAGTTAGCCTTAGCATGTAGCTACCTACTATCATGTGTGCTGATAACTGATCATACTGCGGTAAAGTAAAAGTGTATTAAACATCAGTATACATAAGGTACATTATCAAATGCGCTAACAGTAGCCCCGCCCACAAGCGGTTCTTAAGTCTAGACCAGCAACGTTTTGGTGCTACTTAAGAACCACTTTTCCTGGCTCAGAGCCGGTGCTTTGGCTGTCGAAACAGAAAGAACTGGTTCTAAATTAGGCTCCAAACCAGCACTCAAACTGCTTCGGTGGAAACGGGGCATTAGTGAACCTGGGATTCCAACTTGCAACCTTCTGATCAGTAGGCCAAAAGCTTAACCACTGCGCTACCACATCACTCCAAAAACAAGAATACCATCTAACCATTTTTGTTGCTTGTCCGTATTCCTGCATTTTTCATTTTGACCCAAGGGTATGAAGTGATCTGTTTCGCGTCATTGTTTTTTTTTAACGATCATTATCTATGCACGTTTCTGCATGTGCTAAAAAACCTTTTGATCGTTAGATGTTATAACACAACCAGAAAAAGAGCTCTTTTCTGATCATGGGAACGTTTGCATTTTTTTTTGGTACTTTTTGCAATATATCTTATGTTCTTTAAAGCTGCTTTGAGAAGATGTCCATTGTTAAAAGCGCTATACAAATAAATTGGAATTGAATTGAATTTTAAAATCATTAACTCTTTTTCCCCAGAGGAAAAAAATATGGCATTTGTGACCGTTTTGGGTTTGCACATGTTGAATTTCTTTGTCATGTCACACTCATGTCATATTTACATCTTCAAATTCACATTTTTAAAGTACAGATCTTTAGAGTAAATGTTGATATCAAACCTATTTCTTCTCTCTGAGATTCCCCAAGTTCTTGTTCATAAGCATCTAACAAGTTTATCTTCATCCAATAAAATTAAGTGTAAGGTTATCGGCAGAGGGAAAAATACACGTCTCACGATGAAAGCCAACGGTGAATCAGACTAACGACCAGAAAAATCATTCGTTTGTTTTTTTATACTGATTGAAATTCCCATAAATCCATTTCCGTTCCTCCGGCAGACTGGAATGCCAGTAAACACACTGATAAATGGGATAAATTATGAAAATGTATTTCCAGTTAAATATTTTAAATGTCAGCTCTAAACCATTGTTCCTGATCGCTCAGAGTGGAACCATGTTGGAATGTAAACATGACAAAGACTGTAAATAACAGTTAAGGTTAAGCCTTTATTTATGCAACAGTACAATGTACACTGTTAACCTGTGGGTGTGACTCCAAGTCAGCTACATGAAATTACAATGATTTTCATATGGTTTGGTTATGACTAAGTAAAACGTGTGCAGACCTGAGTGTGTAGTCAGATAGCATCAACTAAATACCCTGAAATCTAAAAATCTGAGAAGACTTGCTCAAGGAAACAAGCTTCCTCTTTAGAGCTTGGTGTCATTTTCCTTTTATATATCCAGTCAAGGTTCGGATCTGTCACATAAGAAGCTTTTACACGTCTGAACTGATATCATTTGAGGCCATTTCTGGATAATTTAAAGATAACGTTTCTAGTAAAAGATCTCCAAAAGACGTTTAATGAGGCACTTCGTTGGTAGATAGAAGAAAATAATAGTAGACATCATGTATGGAACATTTTTCATGGCAAGCCCTTGAGGCTAGCAGATATCAAAATACATTTTAATACATGGAAAATATTTACATGCGATAATGCAAAATGGTTTGAATGTGGACGTAGCTTCGCTTCCCGGCTGAGGAGAAAAAAAACACAGAGACAGGATCATGAGTGATATCAAGACTTGTTGATGATGATTTGGGAGTAAAAGCTAGCCTTTGGGTTCTGATACCACAGAACATCCTCAGCAGAACAATCTGCTGAAAAGGTTCGTGCTGGTTCTGACAGGAAGACTGCAAGCACACGAGGGGACATGGTAGCTTAGTGGTTAAGGTGTTGGACTACTGATCGGAAGGTTATGAGTTCATATCCCAAGGCCACCGAGCTGTCCCTCCTGGGCCCCTGAGCAAGGCCCTTAACCCTCAATTGCTCAGCTGTATGAATGAGATCAATGTAAGTCGCTCTGGATAAGAGCTTCTGCCAAATGCCGTAAATGTAAATGTGTGTCACAGTTTTGGTGGCACGAGGAGGATCTACACAATGATTGGCAGGTGGGTTTAATGTTTTGCTTTGGTTAGATTGAGTGAGCTACTGTACTTCTCAAGTCAACATTCAATTCAAAAAACATTTACTATATAAAAGGAATATATAAATCAATAATGGCTGCCATTTTTCAGTGTAATGTTTGTTTGTTGTTTGCAGAGCTTTAGGCTAAAAACAAATCTACATTCATGACTTAAGACATTCACTAAATCAGCCATAACATACATGTCAACTCTATTAATGCCCCAACCTCTTTTCCTGCTTTTTTACATATAATGTCCTCAACCTCAGTTATTGCCCCATCCCCAAATTCCTTGCCTCTTCTACATTTAAATGTCCCTAAACTGCAATTAATGCCCCAAACTCTTCTCCTCCTATTTTACATTTAATATCCCAAACCTCAAATAATGCCCCTAACCTCTTTGCCTCCTTTTCTACATTTAATATCCCAAACCTCAACTAATGCCCCTAACCTCTTTGCCTCCTTTTTTACATTTAATGTCCTCAACCTCAGTTATTGCCCCATCCCCAAATTCCTTACCTCTTTTTCTACATTTAAATGTCCCTAAACTGCAATTAATGCCCCAAACTCTTCTCCTCCTATTTTACATTTTATATCCCCAACCTCAATTAATGCCCCTTAACCTCTTTGCCTACTTTTCAACATTTAATATCCGCCAACCTTGATTAATGCCCCTAACCTCTTTGCCTCCTTTTCTACATTTAATATCCCCAACCTCTTTGCCTCCTTTTCTACATTTAATATCCCCAACCTCAACTAACGCCCCTAACCTCTTTTCCTCCTTTTTTACATATAATGTCCTCAACCTCAGTTATTGCCCGTCCCCAAATTCCTTGCCTCTTTTTCTACATTTAAATGTCCCTAAACTGCAATTAATGCCCCAAACTCTTCTCCTCTTATTTTACATTTAATATCCCCAACCTCAACTAATGCCCCTAACCTCTTTGCCTACTTTTCCACATTTCACACAATTTTCCAGTTTATCTATGCTTCATAATATGTTTTAGTTTAGTTTAACTAAACTAAACTTCATAATATAGATTTTCTTTCTTTTTTTTTTTTGGAATTCTTTCAGTATACCCAATATATACCCTATAAAACATTGTGGTGAGTTTTATATGGTCCGGCATGTGTTCAAAGCATGATGCATGTTTCAACAGTCAACAGAAATGCACGTGTGATGACTTTAGACAGATGGATGGCAAATTTTCTACACGCTTTTTCAACCTCGTCCCACTCGTGAAGGCCTGATCACAGAGCCCGTTGTGCTGCCACAGAGCCTCCCTATAAATCTGCATGCCACGGCCAGCGGGCAGTGGGCACTCCATCTACAGACGCCTGTCTGAACTTTACAAATTACAGCAGGGGATGGAAAAGATGTGGCACTGAAATGGTTGCTGTGGGCCTTTTTTTTTTTTTTTTTAAAAAGAGTTCAAGTTTCAACATGATCCAACATTCCAGACATTGCTCACCCACCCAGTGTCTCTCTCTCTCTCTCTCTCTCTCTTTCTCCTTTACATACGCATTACACACACACACATTTTAACACAAACAGTCTTTGTATCAATCAACAGTGGTCTTTTCTCTTTGGATGGTGTGCCATATCGTATGCGGGCATCTCTTTGGTAAATGGGCCGCAGTCAATTAACAAAGTTCACTTGGTACAGAAATGTACACACAATGAGCATGATGACGATGTGACCTAAACCTAACACCGGCCCATTTACTTCCTATTGTAGGGGTGTTAAATACCCTGGGATTGCCTAAACACTTTCACATATCTGTAACAGATCTACACCATGAAGTAGAAAGTTCACCGTCCTTCAGGGACTAAATACCAACTGTGTGGCCCTCACCAACCTCCTTCTACAGTGGTCCCATATACCTCTAAAAATGATGTGAGAATCTGATAAACTCCTTCAAGTTATCCTTCATAAAGATGGTTCTACAGCTCACTTCATTTTTAAATAGCTGTTTACTTTTTGGAAAAAATGCCTAGACATTAATTTTTTTTTTTTGTCACAGTGAGATTCTATGTTTTATTTATAGATGTTACACACTAATGCTAATTAAGCCCTGATAATAATAATAAAAAAAATTAAATAAATTTAAAAGTAAAAAAATTAAAGAAGAATGAACGTTCTCTTTTCCATGGCTGTATCGCCCGTCACACCCACAGTCAAGTAATTAGTTAGTTGGTTATTAGCATATTATTCAACCCGTCATTTAGTTATTTATCTAGTCAGCTTGATCATTACTGGATTGATTAGACAGTGAGTCAGTCAGCCAAGTCATATACTTGGTTAACTAGTCAGTCAACCAGTTAGTTCAGTAGCAATTTAATCAAGTCTGGTGGTCAGTCAGTTAGTTAGTTAGTTATTTAGTCAGTCACCTACTTATTTCACGATTATTCAGTCAGCCTGTCGGTTACTTAGTTATCTAGTCAGTTGCTTACCGTATTTTCCGCACCATAAGGCGCACCGGATTATAAGGTGCAGTCTCAATTACGGGGTCTATTTCTGTACTTAACCCATACACAAGGCGCACCGTATTATAAGGCGCATGCTAAAACATACGGTCTACAAAAAAGGTAACAGAAGCAAAACAGTGAGTTTAGTTGAACTTTATTCTACTATTGATGTTGAATTCTTTCGCAGCTGCTCTATTCCCATTTACAACCGCGTAACTGATAGCCTGTAGTTTGAATTGTGCCTTGTAAGCATGTCTCACTGGTGCCATTTTTGGGGGATACCTACCGGAGGCGTGGTGGAGGTAACCGTACGTACTGTACGTATTACGTAATGTTCTCTGATTGGTTTATTGCTGCTAGCGTACGTAGTGTATGTATTACGTCCCCGTGTCAGCGGGAAATGGTTCGAGAGTCAAACGAGCGGAGCGCTTACCGAAGTCGCACAACAACATTTTTACAGATTTTTGGAACTCAGTGCACACATAAGGCGCACCGGATTATTAGGCGCACGGCCGATTTTTGAGATAATTCAAGGCTCTTAGGTGTGCCTTATAGTGCGGAAAATACTGTACTTATCTCATAATGATTTAATCAGTCAGTTAGTTAGTCAGATATCTAGGTCAATCCGATCGAGTCAGTCAACCGGGTAATTATCAAAATCGGTTAACCAATCAGCCATGTAATCTCCTGTGCTGTACATGTGTTCTGGAAACCATCTACAAGCAAAACATTGGGAATGTCACATACTATTATGAGCAGGGGTTCACATTTGAAACACCAAGCCACAAAATGTAATTCCATAGCAGCAGCCGAACACAACGGAAAAATTTTGGATGGGACAATTCTACACACGACCCAAAAAAAAACAAAAAACCTTTCTTTACACAAAAGTGGAGCAAAACATCCACAAAAGATGTACACCGAGTTCATTGTTGCTCAAAACACCCAACTGCAGATTTGTGGCAGACTTTGAGTTGGACTGTAGATCTGACGTTAACCACGGAGCTCATTTTTAGCCTGAAACACTGTGGAACTGCTTCAGGATTCCACGTCTGCAGGTTGGGATATAAAGTGAGGCAGAGCGTACAGTAATTCTTTCTCCATACATAGCCAGCTGAGTGTCAGCGCTGGCTTACAGCCCAGAGCAGCGACTAAATCCATGAGGATGTGTGGCTATGTGACTATACCGTCTCAACAAAAAGTGCGACTTCATCTCTCACACTTCCTACTTAAACACAAGAATAGCAAGCGAAGGAACATACATGTGAACTAGATTCTAATCCAAACCTGATTCGATGTGAAAAATGTATACAAAATATCAGCTACAAGACAAAAAAAAAAAAATTCATGTTAATTTGCTTCACGTTCAAAACCAGTGAATCGTATCTGTTCAGAGTTTGTCGTGTTAATGTGACACTCCACTATGGAACAAAAACTTTCCAAACTCTGTCATTTATATCCATTGACTAATAACTTCCACCGAATGTAAATGTGGTCTTATGCTACCTACTTATCCAGAGAAAGGAATTTCACGTTGCCGAACTCGCAGAAAGACGACCCTTACTCTTGTGGCTGGATTGAAATCCTCACTTCCTTCCTCTCTCTATCATTCACTTCACACGGCATAAGTTTCCTATACGCTTGTGTCTAAAGTCCAAAGTTCGAAGGAATGAAAATGGACTTGTGGGGCATTTTCAATCAGTGTAAACAAAGGATTTATTTATCTAGCCACGAGTCTGATCTAAAAATGAGTCGTTTGTTTTTACCCTCTGTTGGAGAACCTTACACAGAATTTTAGTGGTTGGAAATAACGCCTTCAAATTTTGGGTGCTTATGAAACAGCACTCAGGGCATCCGGGTGACCAGGACTGGGTTTGATAATCACCCATATTTACTTTAAAGATACAAACATTTGTGTGGAGAAAAAAAACTCACAAAAAGAAAACATACTACAAATTCTTAAAGTCCTGAGTGTCTACTTTCATATGAGCTTCATATTAACCACCGCTGTGGAGTGAGACATGACAAAGACATTTAGTACTGAACACGGACGCAACAAAAACAAGAGCAAAGTCCATTTTCTCGCCTGTGGGAAAGAGAGTCGAGTTAAAGCTTCCTTAGCATCGGACCAATTAACTGATCAATACCTGCAAGATGACATGATGCTGTGAAGTAGAGGACATGAGCTGAGAATAATTAGAAGGTAGAACAGAAGTACCCGTAGTGAAAAGGAGGACAACACTGTCCATACGTGGTCTTTAACCTTTGTTTTTAGAACGACATTATCTCCAGCAAAACAGGAAAGGAGTATTATTCTTTCCTTAGTCTAACACAATGGATTTAACCAAGCCATCTGGGCCATGATGGAAGCATTCCTAGAGTTTTCCTTCTCCTTTATTTTGTCCTGTGATGTGAATCTATTATACCTTCACATTCACACCACCAACACCACAATATAAGTGTCGTCCTCCATGTCCTCTTGCACAGCACAGTGAAACTTTATACACTATTTACACACCATACTGCACCTGGACACTTTAAGGACAATCTTTAAAAAAACCATACACATTTATGTATATGTACTGTATATACATTATTTCTTCATATTCTCCATAGATTTCATATTTTTATATAGTTTTTTTTATATAGTTTTCTTATAATAAGAAAGTATAAACTATATTTTATTTTTTGCTTTTTTATACTTTTTTATACTCTTTATTCTTATACCGGACAGTTGCATAAAGCATTTCACTGCATATCGTACCCTGTATTTATGTGACAAATAAAATTTGATTGGATTTTTATAACTTTTATTAACTTTAAAAAGCAGAAAGTATTTTGTTCTGAAAACGGGTCATACCTGAATGTCGACAGGTTTAAACATGAAGGTGAAATAAATTGGTAAATCTGCACCATCAAATAAGTATGCCTTAATTAAATATGTATTAAATAAATAATTTGGGTTCTTAGAACAGACATGTGGCCTGTTGTTTGTGTCAGCATTAGTCTGAGGTTGTGGGTTGCTAGAGACACCGAGTAATTTATCTTTTTCTGAGCTTGTTGTGAATTGTTGAACCTTCCCCACCTCCTGTATTTCAACACAGGATGGCGAGATGTTTGTTCTGCCAGGCCACGACGGAGCGTACGCGTAATGGCCGTAGTGATGTATGAAGCTCGCAGGCTATGTAAACACAGCAAACCCTCCGCAATCAATCCTGTGACGTCGTACGGTCGCAGCAGGAAGTGAAGGGAACGGACAGCGCAAATGGCAGGAAAGAAAGAAAATGATGTTAAAAAAAAATCGATCTAGAAAGAAACAGATAAGCCCCTTTGTTGTGTTGTGATGTCAGGAAAAGAAACGTTTAATGACGTCACAGAACACACAAAGGTACAATTTTATTACTCTAAAAAAATTTTGCATACGTATAAACCCTGAACTATTTTTCTTTACGAGGTGTTAAAGATGGAACTGGATGGAGACATGCAGCTTATAGCTTCAGCTTTAACTGGTCAATTTTAAAACATTAGATTCCTGGTTTTGAAGCACTCCACAGTACCTATGGCAGTATGTTAGTGCTGTTGTCCTGTCTAACGGTGTATCTTATGCCCCTTTTCCACCGAGACAGTTTGAGTGCTGGTTTAGAACAAGTTCTTTCTTTTTCGACAGCCAAAGCACCGGCCCTGAAACAAGAAAAGTGGTTCTTAAGTAGCACCAAAACGTTGCTGGTCTAGACTTAAGAACCGCTTGCGTCAGGAGCTGGGGGGCGGGGCTACTGTTAGCGCATTTGATAATGTACCTAAAGTATACTAATGTTTAATACACTTTTACTTTACCGCAATATGATCAATCATCAGCACACATGATAGTAGGTAGCTACATGCTAAGGCTAATGTTTTTCTGTGTTAATGATAAAATAACGTTATGTACTTTCTCTATTACAACCTCCATTTATACAGATTACACGGAGCTGCACGTACACTTTGGATTCGCCGCGTTTGGATGCAAATGTAGGTTCACAAAGCCATGAGCATTAACAGTAAAGCAACATCCGCCATTGTTGTTGTGTTTGCCGCTGCTGCGCTAATGTTGCTGTGTAACGTGACACGTATACAGTAACGTCAGACTCGGCTCTGTGACGGCTCTCTAACCGATGGAAAGGAAAACCGGTTCTTAGAAGGTTCGCCACTTTGAACCGGGTCTTTTTGGTGGAAAAGGGGTATTAGACACAAGTTAGCATCATTTCTAACATGATGCAACCACCACCATGCTTCACTGACCGGATCGTATGTTAGCTTTCGGTCTGACAAAGTTTTCGATCGTATTTAAAGGACAGACTTATACTGTACATACTACATGAGGTGTAGAGTTGCACAATTCCACGGGACTACAAACCGTCGTAGAAAGGACATTATTTACATTGACATTATTTACAGTTCAGTGTCAACCAAATGAGGATGAGGTTCCCTTCTAAGCCTGGTTTCTCTAAAGGTTTCTTCCTCATATCATTGCAGGGAATTTTTCCATGTATATTATTAAAAGCGCCATACAAATAAATAGACAAAATCGAATGAAATTCTGCTGTATTAAAATAGAATATATTTGTAACCATTTTCTATTGATTTCCTTCCACACGTACGTTACCTGTAGAGTCGCATTTCTGCTACACATCCAAAAATTCAACTTTTACACATTTTGCAAAGGAGCTAAAAATGAATGCATGACACTGTATTTTGCATTCATAAGCCACTTGTCACCTTTGATGTTCGCTCTGCATATTTAACACCTTACAGACACAATACACAGTTCGGCACTTCTGGCTGATTTGGATGATTAATAGAAGCTTTGTGAAGCTTTCTTTTTTTTCCTGGCCTACTTACTGTATGTTCACCTGGTTACATAACAGATACAATAGGAGGATGCGTATAGATGCCGTAGAGCCTGTATTCTGAGCATCGTTTTCAAAAACACAAGAGAAAAATAAAGCTGAAAGCCTGATGAGGATCAAAGCTACTAGCGCAGGGCAACAACAAAAGCAACTACATGCACATATTCATTAGAGCAAGACTGCTATTCCCACAGGACTACAATCATACACCAAATAACACATTTCTATAAAAACACCACTGAGAAATGAGACACTGAGAAGGTCTACACAGTTAGCTTGGGTTAAATTAGTCTACGAGGTGATGCTCACTGGTGCTCGTATCTTTAATAAGACAACGTGGAGGTGAAATGAGGCCGATCTGGAACTATATGCACGCCTACACACATTGTGTCTAAACAGTTATCAGGGTTGATACAGAGAGATAGGATTTTGAGAGTAAGTAATATTTGTAATGTACCGTACAGTGTAATAGCAATGCTGATACGCTCGAATAAAGACGGCGCTAAATAAAACAAAATCCACCTGACGTAGTGTGGCAAATGTAAAGAATTTGATAACGCTAAATGCAGATGGGGGCACGGTGGCTTTGTGGTTAGCACGTTTGCCTCACACCTCCAGGGTTGGGGGTTCGATTGCCGCCTCTGCCTTGTGTGTGTGGAGTTTGCATGTTCTCCCCGTGCCTCGGGGGTTTCCTCCGGGTACTCCGGTGTCCTCCCCGGTCCAAAGACATGCATGGTAGGTTGATTGGTATCTCTGGAAAATTGTCCGTAGTGTGTGTGTATGTGAGTGAATGAGAGTGTGTGTGCGTGTGCCCTGCGATGGGTTGGCACTCCGTCCAGGGTGTATCCTGCCTTGATGGCCGATGACGCCCGAGATAGCCACAGGCTCCCCGTGACCCGAGAAGTCAAGAGGTAGACAAGCGGTAGAAAATGAATGAATGATTGAATGAATAAATGCAGATACATTTTTTGAAATAATCTGTTGACATAAATACGATTCCAACGTTAACATACGTTCAAATGGTCCCCAAGATGCAGTTCTTAAAACAGCATTGTTGCCTTCATCAAAGGACTTTCTTTCCCAGAGGCCAAAAAAAAATGCAATCTCTGCCTGTTCTTTGTTGTGCCAAGGTTTAACATTGAACGTCTTTGTCACGTCACGCTACATTTTGTATGAAAGTAGACACTCTGGACTTTAAGTATTTCTGTTTTTACCTTACCTACTAGGGGAAATATATTCATGGAAAAGTTCCAAAAAAAAAAAAAAAAAAAAAAAAAGGGGTTCTTTTTCCCCCATACACAAATGCTTGTGTCTGCAAACCCTACAAGCTTGTTCATAAGTATCTTGAATTTGAAGGTATTATCTTGTCTCGCACTGTTGCACTAGGTTGCGTTATGTGGCTTTGACTTAAGTCCTTAGCTCTATTTTGTTTTATGTAGCTTTATGTTGTTTTTATTGTTGCACTATGGTCTTGGATAAACATTTCATTTCATTGTGTACTGCATCAGCTATATAGTATATGGTTTAAATGACAATGAAAGCTTCTTGACTCTTGACTCATCTACAACCACTAAAATTTAGGGTTCAACAGATGCAAAACAGCTGTAAAAATAATTAATTTGTTCATAGTGACTGAAATTCAGTGGAATTCAATGACAGTGTAAATAGGTTTAATGGCAGGGTCTCTGATTTTTGAGGAATGCTTCAGAAAACGGAGTCTGAAATAATAAACAAAAATCAAAACAAAAATCAAAAAAATGTGTAGCCAATGAGCAGAAAGGGGCGTGTCTTGTCAATATGTGCGGAGAGCGTGTTCAGTGCGCATGTGTGACATTAGCAGAAAGCGGTTTTAACATTGACATGGAGGATAAAAACAAAGAAAGAAAGTGAAGAAAGGCTTACGATAAGCAAGAAGTAGGACGTGTTAATATAGGATCAGCTTTCCAGCGCTGGAGAGAACCGAAGGAGCAGGAAGTCGGCCACATATTCACAGGTTGGAGTTTCCCGAGTCAATAACTCCTGAGCTAAACGCTGTTACTACACAAATAACACCTCTTTTCTATCGTAGTAATGTAGAGAGGCAGCTACAACCGCGTTTTGTGTAGTAACAGCGTTTAGCTCAGGAGTTATTGACTCGGGAAACTCCAATCTGTGAATATATGGCCGACTTTTCTTAAGACACAGAGGCGCTTTTTTCCTTCTCGTGACTAACGTTGGTTTTGCTTTGTTTCACAGAACTAACATATGCCTTTGTCCTTTGCATGATTATGCTTGTGTGTCATTTTTGCTTGTTTGTTTATCTGCAATCGTATTGTTCTTCCGTTCAGCTATGATAAAGACACATTTCTTTCTATTAGTTGCCTGGGTATGTGTGGGCGGAGCTATCAATAGAGGAGTGGGACCCATTTTGGTTAGGGGCGTGTTTTTTTTGGTGATTTCAAATGTCGACATTGGCTTTCAAAAATCGGAGACCCTGCCTTTAAGTGATTGAAGCCGTTTAATTGGCAGCTGGGCTGATAATGTATTACCTACCATGACTTCAGTTACACTACCTAGCTAATTTGTTAATTAGCTAGCTTGCCAATCGGCGATCCTGCCAAAGTATAACCACAGCTTCAGAGCTCTTTTCTGTTCTTTATAATCATATAGGCTGCATTCTTATTTGTTAATAATTTCTCATTTCCTGTTACATTTTTCAACAGGCAGCAATGGCATCTAAAAAATTTTTTTTCAGAGCAATTTGGTAAAACTTGCTGATCTGATTGTCTCGTGCTACAAAAGCAGATCGTTCTTTGGCCATGTTTAATATCAAAATGTACATCTAGAGCTGTCGTAGACATCTGGCTTGCAAGGCTAGCCTAAATATGTCGCAAATGAGAACGTTAAACGGTCAGTCGTTCCTGTTTACGTTCATAAACAATGCTTTTTCATCAGATTCCTGCTCCGGAACTCTACAGTTAGGTCAACACAAAGTGATCAGGAGTTCTCCCAGGGGTAAACGGAAAGAGGAAGTCGATAATGGAGTGTTAAAGAGTTTTTGATGTATTAAAACAAAGCCATGGAATGACTCATAGAGGAGATTTCTTAGTGGTTTGTCCATCTGTTCTGATAAGAATGGGATCGGGATTAAAAACTCTACGCGCTCGCGTGAACAGCCTGCTACTAATTGAGGTAGTCATATCTGCATACAGATAAAAAAAAATGGCTTGGATCCAATGGTAGCTGATCCTTTAAGCCGAGTAAACACGGGTGTGCTAATATGCTAGGTGACATGAACAAGCCACAACAAGCAAAGTAAGCGTAATTATCTTGTTCATTGTAGTCTTATGGACTACAGAATCCTTGTAGTCCTTCCCTGGAAATTCATCTGGCAGACAGAAATATAGGCTCTGTTTTGTAAACGTATTTGAATAATACTCCGAGTTCACTGTGGAAGTCACAGTGAATCTGACACCACAGTGGGTGAGATTTGAGGCTCTGACTCATTAAAGACTAGAACACCAGAAAAAGCTACTTCAATACTGTAAGAATTGAAGATAAAGACTATAAGAAATTACTGTGTGTGGAGAAAATACAGTAAAGATCAACGGGGATGTCTCTTGATTTGAACCAGTGAATGAAAAGATTCTGCCGGGTGATGGTTTTTATAATATATACGTGTGTGTGTGTGTGTGTGTGTGTGTGTGTGTATGTGTGTGTGTGTTTCTTCTCCTCAGAAGAAGAACATGTAAGGGTGTGATGTCTAAAATAACAATAAAATGAAATAACAGCTTAGCACACCTTCTGTCACCGTTATGATACAAGTTTTATCAAAATGTCAGTGTTAAGCAAAGCCATATAATGAGTAGTAAGATCCACAAGAGTCCTCAATAAGATATTACACTATTTGGCCAAAAGTATGTGCACCCCAGGCCATCAGAGCCATGTTTAATTCATCCCTTAATCTGTTGCAACACACCTGGAAGCACACAATTGTATAGAAAGTGAATCTATGGTGTTTTCAAGTTTGCACTGGAAGAGCTTGAGTGTCCTACACAGATCCCTGAACCCAGATCTCTACACCTGACATTAATACAAGATCTCACTAACGCTTTTGTGACAAATTCCAACAGCCACGCTCCATCATCTAGTGGAAAGCTTTCCCAAAAGGGAAGGGAAGGGAAGGGAAGAGATCTCTGTGGATTGGGATTTTTTAACAACATATATGGGTCATATGATGGTCAGGTGTCCACAAACATTTGGCCATATATATATATAGTACTTCCCTGAAAAAACTATTAAAGCCATTGGGAAGGCTAGTACAGTATATGTGCTCCTGGACTTTGGTAGAAAGAAATGAAAATGAAACCTCTTTGCATACCACTGACTATCAACACAGCCTGATTTTATCTACTGATACATTACTTCATGTAACATTAGAACCATTACATGATTCTGTACCTGTTTAAATATAATGATGAATTAGATCTTTATTCCTCAAGTGTGTCATTACTTTATTTAACTGGTGTAATAAAGCTGTGACCGGAGCTCAGGGACACTGCAAAACAAGTTACAGGCTACAATGGTAGGGGGGAAAAAAAACGCGATATATTTCTCAGAGCTGATTGAAATCTAAAATATTAAATCACTACATTAGCTTGGAATAATCTCATAATATCAAAATGCATTTGTCTATATTGAATTTTAACTCCTATTGGTACATTAGTGGTAAATTGTTAAACCCAAAGAGACCTTTCCATGTAGAACAACATCGGGAAGTTAAAAGTCCTAAAAACTAAAGACCCCTCGAGAGTATATGGCATGTCCTACGAATTGTTGGCATTTAATCATTAAGCAATTAATGTTTTGTTGCATCCTTTGCAAAAATATCACCTGATCAGCATCTAAATTGAAGTGTGTGACTGAGCATCAGATAAACTAATTAGCGGAGTTCATCGACCATTCGCTCTGATTTTTGCTGATCTTGTTAGGCTTCCAGGTCATGTGGCCAAAATCTGGCTAATTACGATAAAGTACAGCACTAACTTCATCAGCGTCCAGCAGAGGCTGAAGACGATCATTAAACATCAGGCTTCTGTTCAGTTATCAAGCTTCATGTGTCACATATTTACCAAAATTGAGATTGTGTTAGAAGTGAAATAAATGTGAGATGATCTACGGTGATGAATAAGATGTTCATCTGAAGTGTATGAGATATTCGTTCATTCTTCCAATTTCTACCGCTTATCCAAACTTCTCGGGTCACGGGGAGCCTGTGCCTACCTGAGGCGTCATCGGGCATCAAGGCAGGATACACCCTGGACGGAGTGCCAACCCATCGCAGGGCACACACACACTCTCATTCACTCACACACTACGGACAATTTTCCAGAGATGCCAATCAACCTACCATGCATGTCTTTGGACCGGGGGAGGAAACCAGAGTACCCGGAGGAAACCCCCGAGGCACGGGGAGAACATGCAAACTCCACACACACAAGGCGGAGGCGGGAATCGAACCCCCAACCCTAGAGGTGTGAGGCAAACGTGATAACCACTAAGCCACGGTGCCCCCTGTATGAGATATTATTCATGTGTAACGTGTAAAGAAATAAAGACCGAAACTTGAAATATGTCACAACAGAAATGCTGAATGGTAATTTGTGATAAAAATTAGTAGAAGTATTTCTGAGTGACCTTTTTTTCATTATGCTGCGTGTGTAAACTCAAAAACTTCCACTAATCGAAGACTTCCCTTCGAAAACTCGGCTTCTTAGCCGTCACTCACTTACTGTTTCGGTTGGCCTTGATCTTGGCGAGAAGTTTTTGAGCAGCGAGAACATCTCCGTTCTTCACAGCCAGCAGGAGGTCCTGCTCTTTACCCATGGCTGCTGTCCAAACCTGATGATTTATAGTCTCACTTCAGATAGGCGTAACAACATGTTCTCCACAACAGGCTGCATGTCTTTGCTTTCCAAGCATCACGTTAGCTGTTAATTCCTTTAACAGATGCACTCTATATAGTCTGGGTTTTCTTATTCCGACGGCTCAGACATCACAAGCAAGAGACGCAACTCCACCCGTCCTGTTTATATAAGAAAGTAGTAAATATCATTTTGTATCCTGGAACTTGCTGAAGGTCCTAAAAGAGAAGAAGAAGGGAAAAAAAAAGTTAGGCATCAAAACTGCAATTTCAAACTTAAAGCGTTCTGAGTAAAGTAGCTGTCTGGGAATAGGCTGGAGATCCAGGACTCACAGCCAGGCTACTATTTTCAGCCGTTCATGTCCAAACACACCTCAGAAAGCTAAGTGAGAGCTTCGTGGCCATTCATTAGCAGGTTCAGGACAAAAAAAAAGCAGATCTGGGTGGAGATCCCTAAGGACAGGATCAATAACAGGACTGGATCGGCTTTAGAAAAAAGTTTGAAAGCGTCTGATTGAGGGTTTGAAATCAGAGTCAGGACTTAGGAGTCTCAGGAGATTCATCAAGGTTTGGTTCTATTCAAATTGGATTCGACTGTATGCAGCTCGCTGAGAAAAAAATCATCTCTTTTTTTAATATCACACGATTGATTCGTTAATCTGGAAGAAATTTGACAGACATCTATTCAAAGTTAATAAGATATCAGCACCACATTTTTGATTGTTGTTTTGTTTTCATAAAACTGGAGAAGTGCATTTCAAGCTCAAAAATAAAGATGTTTCAATTAAACCGCACGAACTCGCATGAACGCACGTGACATCACGTAAACAATCTGTAATTGCATGGGGAAAGGACTGTACATGTGAGATCACTGCTGAAAAAAAAGGAAATTACATGAATAGAAATGAATCGTGGGAGAAAATCTTAAAAAAGGAAATCGTGCAAAAGAAAATTGCAGTGAAAAATTAATCATGAAAAAAATTCATAAGAAAATGATCAGTGAAATGAAATTAATAATTTAGGTGAGAAAATCATCCCTTAGAATAAAAACATTATTGTACAGGTGAAAAATGAAATTAAATTTGGGGTTGGGGACATAACATGTAAAAATATTTTAATTATGCAAAAAAAAAAAATCACTTGTACACAAACAAAACACACATTTTGATTTGTTTTGTTTTCAGTTCAAGGGCTAATATTAAAACAATTAGAATATTAGAATTGTAAACAATAACAGACTTCCTGTGTTCATTCTAGTGGATAGAATCGTTTTACACACACACACACACACACACACACACACACACACACACACACAGCATGTGAAACGTTAATGTAGAAATAACGTAATCATGGTAGAAATAAACACGTCACTGTCTTGTGAAACTTTCCTGTGATAATAAATGAACTATGATAGAAAATAACACGTGAAAAATGATACAAAATCACGTGCGAAAATACGTTTATATGTTTAAAAAAACACATAGCGTGAATGTGAAACTTCACAATTGAGAACAATTAAAATCAACCAAAGGAAACATCTGTAAAATACACAACGTCTTAAAAGCACACGTGGTTTTTCACGTGACCTTTAGGTGACTTTTTCTCTAAAGTCAACACCAGAAAGGATTTGTTTTGTTTTCAGTTCAAAAGCGAATATTAAAACAATTAAAATATTAGAATTGTAAACCATAACAAACTTCCTGTGTTCATTCTAGTGGATAGAATCGTTTTACACACACACACACACACACACACACACACACACACACACACACACACACACACACACACACACACACACACACTCTCTCTCTCACACACACACACACACACACACACACACACACACACACACACACACACACACACACACACACACACACACACACACGGTGTTTATCCACAGTAAACTCACCGCGTAAAATGAAGTTGATGTAGTCTAATAACCACAAAACATAGTGTTAATAATAAACGATTAATCCAGTTCTGTGAGCTCAGCCTTGTGTTTCGTCACACAGGAGACGGAAACCGACTCCGGTAGCGCGTGAACGTGTTTGACACTAAACCGAGCGCTCGCGAGTCAGCAGAGAAGCGCGCGCTCGTGTCTCCGTTAAGCTCCACCCAGAAATTCTAAACACAACTTTATTTGCCCCAGAGGTAGTAACGTGCAAACTGGAGAAGGTCAGGAATTTAAAAACTTAGTCCTAAACCACAATCTGCTGTAGTAGTAGTAGTAATAATAATAATAATAATAATAATAATAATAATAATAATAATAATAATAATAATAATAATAGAGAATAAAAAGTTTTTAAAAAGTTTTTCTTTTCGATATTTTGTCACCATGAGATCCAGATTCATATATAAAAAAAATAGTTTATTATTTCATTATTTATATTGACATTATTTCCTGTCCATTATCACCCACATGAGGATGAGGTTCCCGCCTGAACCTGGTTCCACTCAAGGTTTCCTCCTCATGTCCTCTCAGGGAGTTTTTCCTTGTCGCCTCACTCACGCTATCTCATTAGGGATAAAGACAGATATATAATATTTTATTATATAAAATTAAATATATTACGTTTATATTTTTCTGAAATAGTTTTGAAATTGTATTCATTTCATTTCATTTTTTTTATTTTATATATGAATCTATTTATTTTTATCCTTTTTTATTATTTATTTATTTATTTATTTATTTATTTATTTATTTCTCTTTCTCTTCTGTTTCCATACTTTTTTTTTTTTTTTCCTGGTCATCAGAATCAGGTTTATTGGCCAAGTGTGTACAAGGAATTACTTCATTCTCTCTCTCTCTCTCTCTCTCTCTCTCTCTCTCTCTCTCTCTCTCTCTCTCTCTCTCTCTCTCTCTCTCTCTCTCTCTCTTCTGTTTCCACACTTCTGTAAAGCTGCTTTGAGACAATTTATCCTGGTCATCAGAATCAGATTTAGAATCAGGTTTATTGGTCTAAATGTGTTGACACACACAAGGAATTTGGTTCCAGCTGTTTGTGACTCTCAGTACAGCCATAAGTAACACAATAATATACAAACTATACAAGACGATGCAGACGATGAGATACAATGTAGACAGAATGAGTATTAATATGAATACAGAATATATGACTGATCAGTTAGTACATAAAATGTGGGAGTGCAAATAACAATATTGTGCAATATGCTTTTTGTACAATATATATCAGCAGTATTGTGTGTAATTGTGTGTAATATATACACACTACTTCATTCGTGTGCGTCCACTTTATTAAGACCACCTGTACACCTGCCTATTCATTAAGTTTAAGTTTAAGTTTAAGCATTAAGTTAACATGACCTAATTTGCACATTTTTCAACCCAATATTTGCACAATATTTCTTGTATCTGCACTAAACACTCAACTAACATGGGTTGACATTTTAATCAGTACAGTCTTGAGTGCAATGTTTGTTGCTTGTAATTTATTTGCTGAGAAATAGTTTGGGTGGTGATGGGTGGGGTGGTGGGGGTGGGGGTGGGGGAGGGGGTTGACTGTGTTGTGATAATCTTGTTTTTCTGTATGTTGCTTTGTTGTTTTTCTGCTACTGGATGCTTGAATTTCCTCCGGGATCAATAAAGTATCTATCTATCTATCTATCTATCTATCTATCTATCTATGTATCTATCTATCTATCTATCTACATCTTTATGTACATTACCGATCGTTAATATATTTTATTCATTCTATATTCATATTGTATACTTATTCTATCTATATTGTATCTCATCACCTGTGCTGTTTTATAGTATTGTATAGTATAGTGTTATTTATGTCTGTACTTTTGAAAGTCACAAACTGCTGGAACCAAATTCCTTGTGTGTGTCAACACACTTGACCAATGAATCTGATTCGGATTTTGATTCTGATCTATCTATCTATCTATCTATCTATCTATCTATCTATCTATCTATCTATCTATCTATCTATCTATCTATCTATCTATCTATCTATCTATCTATCTATCTATCTATCTATCTTTTAGAAGTTGAATGGTTTATGCATACGGTTATGATGATGACAGGCGAAAAGGTGAAGAGTTTCAGATAATGTTCACAATCAGAGTAGCTGAAACTTTGTCACTTGACCTTGGCGTTCTGGTTGGTCTCAGATTTTTAACGGTCCTTTTACAATCTTCTACAGAATAGTAAAATAGTAAATAGTGACTATTACAGAATAGTGTTTAGAAATTACAATAACAACAAAAAACATTCAGTGAGCGGAACAAGGAACGGCTTGTTGATGAGAAAGGTCAGAGGAGAACTGATTGCTTCAAGCTAACCGGAACAAATAATTTTTTGCATGTGTGGTGAGAAGAAAAGCAACTCCAATCATGCTGAGGTCATGATGTATCTACACAACCATCCATCCTGCTATTTATTGTAGTGCTTATCCTACCGGGTCGAGTGGAACCGGGAGTCTGTTATAGTGAAATATCCTCGAGGAGGAAACCCAGAAGAAATCCTCGAAGCACAAGGAGAACATGGAAACTCCACCAACATGGGACACAGGGTGGGAAAATGACCCCAACCATGGAGGTGTGACACAAACATGATGACCACAAACCCACTTTGCCCCCCCCCAAAGGGACTGTTCATTAATTATTATTGCCTAGACAAATGTTTACCTTAGGTCGATCTCATTCGTATGCTCCTACACATCATATATTATTTCCCACAGAAAAAAAGAAGAAAACATTTCAGGTGCCATAGTCAGTCATCTGTACAGTCTGGTCTTTATCAGCAATCAGGTTTATGCTGAACTCAGACTCATTAGTTCCTCAGGAGCTCTCTGTTTCACTATTATAAACTGTTGTAGGATGGAAATTTTTTTACATTTACATTATTTCCTGTTCATTAAGACCCAAATGAGGACGAGGTTCCCTTCTGAGCCTGGTTCCTCTCAATGTTTCTTCCTCATATCCTCTCAGGGAGTTTTTCCTTGCCGTCATCACCTCTGGCTTGTTCATTAGGGATAAGGATAGGTATATAATATTTTACATTTTAAGTAAATATTTTTATAATTTTTTTTAAATTGTATTCATTTCATTTCATTTTTTATTGTATATATTTATCTATTCATTTTTATCTTTTATTATTATTATTATTATTATTATTATTATTATTATTATTATTATTATTATATATTTATTTTTTCTCTTTCTCTCTCCTGTTTCCATACTTTTGTAAAGCTGCTTTGAGACAATGGGGAATTGTTAAAAGCGCTATACAAATAAATTGAAAATGTAATATAAATAGTCTGAAAGCGCCACCTGCTGGCAGAAAAAAAACACAATTACTTATTTAGAGACTAGCAAGTGCAAGATTCTGAAAGGTTCAGCATCTTTTCATAGCAGAAAATGGGTTTAATAGTTATATTAACAATCTCATTTTTACTTCTGGATTTCTACATAAAAAAATCCACACAACAGATCAGACAATAACTGAAAATGCCCCAAATGTTTTTTTTTGTGTTAAGGTTAGTCACTGTGGGTAACATCATTTAATATGAATAAAATCTTGTTCAAAACATATTTTCATTAGATTCAAAATCCTGTACAAGATTAAAAAAAACACATGTAATTGACACATGTAATTGATGTCGCTGCGCAGGTACCTAGGGTCGTGAGCAGAAACACCGGAGCAGTGGTTCTTCATGCCGGCTCAAACAACACCAGCCTGAGGCAGTCGGAGATCCTGAAGAGGGACTTCAACACCCTGGTGGAGACAGTTCGCTCCACAACGCCCACGGCGAGGATCATTGGGTCCGGACCGCTTCCAACATACCAGCGAGGAATTGAAAGGTTCAGTAGACTTTTCGCTTTAAATGAATGGCTTCAGTCGTGGTGTCAGGCTAAGAATCTACTCTTTATTGATAACTGGAATGTTTTCTCGGAGCATCCTAGGCTGTTCCGTGCTGACGGCCTTCACCCCAGCAGAGTTGGAGCGGAGATCCACTCAGACTACATCTCCAGGGCGCTGCACACCTTTTGACTGATAAACTACGCTTTAAATTTAAATTTCAATAGTCATCCTTCACCTCAACACATTGACACAAATGCATACATAGCTCACCCTATAGAAACTGTGTCTGTTCCCCGAGCAGTGAGATTAAAAAGTAAATACGTGAGAAGTTCTCGAAATAATCTTACTGTAATTAGACCAGAAAAATGCCAAAGAAACAAACAAAAACAGTTCCTAAAGTTTGGGCTTCTGAACATTAGATCTCTTGCACCCAAAGCACTTATTGTAAATGAAATCATCTCAGAAAATAGCCTTACTGCACTCTGCCTTACCGAAACATGGATTAAACCAAATGACTACATCGGTCTAAATGAGTCTACACCATCAGGATATATCTATAAGCATGAGCCTCGTCAGACTGGTCGTGGAGGTGGTGTCGCCACTATCTTTAGTGATCTCCTTACTGTTACCCAGAGAACACAGTATAGATTTAGTTCTTTTGAAGTGCTTGTTCTTAATGTTACACTATCGCACATGCACACGAAGACATCCCTGATGTCTCTTGCTCTAGTGACCGTGTACAGACCCCCAGGGCCCTACACCGATTTTCTTAGAGAATTCACAGAGTTTCTTTCAGACCTATTGGTTAACTTTGATAAAGCATTAATTGTACTGTAGGAGACTTTAACATTCATGTTGATGACACAAACGATGCTTTAGGACTCACATTTTTGGACTTACTAAACTCACTTGGGCTGAAACAAAACATCACTAAAGCAACTCTTCATCGTAATCATACACTAGATTTAATAATATCACACAGAATAGATGTCACTGATATAGATATCATACCTCAAAGTGATGACATCACAGACCATTATCTCATAATGTACACACTACCTGTAGAACAAACTACAGTAACTGTGTCTCACCACGTTATCGACTCGGTAGAACTATTATTCCGACCACTAAAGACAGATTCACAAATAACCTGCCGGACCTGTCTCAACTTCTTACTATACCCTTAAACACAAACGACCTAGATGTAATGACTAACAGCATAGGCGCTATATTCACTAGCACAGTAGACACTGTTGCCCCAATCCGATTACAGAAGGTTAGAGATAAAACGCTTGCACCGTGGTATAATAGTCATATGAAACTATTATATTATATGAGAGCAACTAGTGACCCAGGCTCACTTAAGGCTCTAGACACAGAACAACAGTGCTTTGCAAGTACAGGACAGGAAGAGTTAAATAAAGAGTCAAAAGTCAAGTCAAGAAGCTTTTATTGTCATTTCAACCATATATAGCTGTTGCAGTACACAGTGAAATGAGACAAGGTTTCTCCAGGATCAAGGTGCTACATAACACAAAGACAGGGCTAAGGACATGTAGGTATTCTTAGCCACATAAAGTGCAACTGTGCAACCTGGTGCAAACAGTGCAGGACAAGACAAAAAAGACAGTGCAGGACAAAAGGCAGTGCAGGACAAAAAGCAGTGCAGACATAAAGTTAGAAGACAATACAAAAAGTACAAAAAATGCAATACGCAAAAGACAATAAACAAACCGACCGACCAGTGTAAATACTGAATGTTCAAACAAAATTTGTGCAGTAAAAGAATGAACAAGGCACCGAACCCCCCAATTGCTCCCCGGGCGCCACAGCATAAATGGCTGCCCACTGCTCCGGGTGTGTGTTCACGGTGTGTGTGTTCACTGCTGTGTGTGCACTTTGGATGGGTCAAAAATGCAGAGAACAAATTCTATGGGTCACCGTACTTAGCCGTATGTCACTTCACTTCACTTAACATGTTAACTAGACCCCATCCCAACTAAATTACTGAAAGAAGTGTTACATAAAGCTGGTGAGCCTCTTCTTAATATGATTAACTCCGCGCTATTTTTGGGTTACATCTCTAAATCTTTCAAGTTGCCAGTTATTAGGCCACTCATCAAAAAACCTAATTTAGATCCCAATGAACTATCAAATTACAGACTTATTTCACATCTGCCGTTTATGTCTAAAATACTTGAAAAGGTTGTGTCTGTTCAACTGAGCTCCTTCTTACAGGAGAACAATATCCTCGAAGAGTTTCAATCAGGTTTCAGGCCCCACTTGTGAAAGTCACAAACGACTTGTTCTTAGCTTTGGACAAAGACTATATGTCCCTATTAGTTCTACTTGACCTTAGTGCTGCATTCGACACCATAGATCCCAACATTCTCCTAGATCGCTTACAACATTACACAGGTATTCATGGACAGGCTTTAAGTTGGTTTAGATCCTACCTGTCTGATCGATACCATTTTGTTGAATTAAATGGTGAATCCTCCAGTTTATTGCCAGTTAATTATGGGGTCCCTCAAGGATCAGTTCTAGGACCTCTGCTTTTTTTGATATACATGCTTCCATTAGGGAACATCATTAGAAGACATGGGATTAGTTTCCACTGCTATGCTGACGACACACAGTTATATATCTCATCAAAACCAGATGAAATAGCCTCAGTATCCAAATTATCTTAGAGAGATAAAAGACTGGATGAGATGTAATTTTCTGTTGTTAAACTCTGATAAGACAGAAATACTACTTATCGGTCCAAAAACCAGTACACAGAAACTCTCACAATTTAACTTCCATTTAGAGGGATGTACTGTTACTACTGTAGTAGCTCCACAGTGAAAGACCTGGGTGTTATATTAGACAGCAAATTGTCTTTTGAAAATCATATCACCCATACTACAAAAACAGCCTTCTTCCACCTTAGAAATATTACCAAGCTGAGAACCATCCTGTCTGTATCTGATGCTGAGAAGCTAGTTCATGCATTCATGACCTCTAGACTGGACTATTGTAATGCATTACTAGGTAGTTGTCCTGCATCTCTAATAAATAGGCCTCAATTAGTCCAATATGCAGCTGCCAGAGTTCTTACTAGGACAAGAAAATATGACCATAAAACCCTGATTTTATCATCTCTACACTGGCTACCTGTTAAGTTTAGAATTGATTACAAACTGCTGCTACTTACATACAAGGTGCTAGCTCCCATGTATCAATCCTTCACGCTCTCTGAGATCACAAAACTCAGGACTTCTGGTAGTTCCCAGAATATCTAAGTCTACTAAAGGTGGAAAAGCATTTTCATGTTTAGCTCCCAAACTTTGGAATAGTCTTCCTGATAGTGTTCAGGGCTCAGACACACTTTCCCAGTTCAAAAGCAGATTAAAAACTCATCTCTTTAGTCAGGCATACACACACACATAATACATCCCATAAAATTATGCACCATTACATTAGACTTGCACATTTTTATGAACAGCAGATGTTAGTCCCTCTACACTGCTTTTCTCTTTCTACCCATCCCGAGGCATCCAGAAATTGTACCATAAATATTTGTAATCACACCCTCTGATGTCACCCATATGAGGATGAGGTTCCCCTTTGAGTCTGGTTCATCTCAAAATTTCTTCCTTACCAATTTAAGGGAGTTTTTCCTTGCCACTGCTGCCTGAGTCACCTCAGACTTGCTCACGGGATAAATACATATACATACATACATACATACATACATACATACATACATACATACATACATACATACATACACACTGAACTATATATATCTTGAATTTTTACTATATTAATTCTCTATATTTCTCCTTATGTTTACCTTCTGTTCTATGTTTATGTTCTGTAAAGCTGCTTTGAGACAAAGTCCATTGTAAAAAGCGCTATACAAATAAACCCGAATTGAATCGAATTGAACAAAGAGGTAAAGTAGCAGGAAAAACTGCTCCACATTGTGGAACAAATCTTTCATGACCAAATAATTCAGTAAAAACCAAATCCATATTACAACAAGAAAAAAAATGAGAACAAATTATAAAAACACACCTGAATGCATGTAAATATATGTGATGCAAACAAGTCCAATAATGTCAGACATTGGTGTCATTGGTCCTGTCTTTGATAAAGGTTGATGATTCCAGCATCGTGCAGCTTCTTCCAGGTTTTCATCTCCAGTTCATAGTCATGATTGATGTAAAAAATAACACTGGTTTTTGTGGTTCGTTCAAAATAATAGTTGGAGTATTTGCTGTAATCTGCAGTTATGTATCCGTAAACGTCCACCTGAATTACGATAAAAAGAGACGTGAGCTCTGCAATCAGCAATAACATATCGTTTATAAAGTAAATATAAAAGAACTGTATTTATAATCCTAACATTAACATCTATTACTATTAATATTAGTAGTAGATGTAGTATTGTTGTTGTTGATGATGATGATGATGATGATGATGATGATGATGATGGTGATGATGAAGACGATGATAATAATAATATATTAAGATTAAGATGAAAAGAACAGCAATACTTACTCTTATTAACCTTCATATTATAATGAGGTTAATAATAATTTACTATTCTTGCTGTTGTTTTTAATAACAACAACAACAACAACAACAACAACAATAATAATAATAATAATAATAATAATAATAATAATAATAATAATAATAATAATAATAACCAATATAGCTGCAAGCAGCGATGGCGGGCCCTCGCACGTTTTTTTATCACTATACGGTGCCTCCCAGAAAACTTTGCACGGTGGGCAAGTGCATGAAGTGGGTAAATATCAGTGGACTATTTTATGTTGTTACTGACCCATTTGGGGACTGTAGGTAAATGAAACCCCACATTTTAGACAAACGGGGGCGCTAGTGAGCCACTTAAGAGACACACCTTTGTCTGACCTTTTTGTCCACACTTACCAGCCGACAAATGTGATGTATGTGTCAAATTTCAAGTTAATCTAAGCACGCCAAAAGCCTTAAATATGCCTGAAATAAAAGTAAACTTTGACACGATGCCATGGCAACAGTGCTTGAGATATCAAAAATCTGTTCGCAATTTCACATTAGATTCAATCGCATGAATTTCCCTAGGAGGAGTATTTAAAAGTTCATTGCATGCAACTGTGAAAAAATCCTTTGCCAGCCTTTGCCCAAGCCTAGCGACGCCCGACCACAGTCGATGAGATCTATATGCCTACCAACTCTCCTACATGTGCGTACATAATTGCCCGAAGTGTGCACAAATGTCTGTTTTTGCATTACAGGGGGCGCTACAGAACCCACCTGCCACGCCCGTATTCCAGCCTTTGCCCAAGCCTAGTGTCGCACAGACATAATAAACCAGAGCAAAAACAATAGGGCTTCACACCATCGGTGCTCTGGCCCTAATAATAAACCCAAGCAAAAACAATAGGGCTTCACACCATCGGTGCTCTGGCCCTAATAATAAACCCAAGCAAAAACAATAGGGCTTCGCACCATTCGGTGCTCGGGCCCTAGTAATAATATAAATATATAAATGAATGAATAAACAAATTAATTCTTCTTAATGATAATAATAATGATAGATAGATAGATAGATAGATAGATAGATAGATAGATAGATAGATAGATAGATAGATAGATAGATAGATAGATAGATAGATAGATTTTTATTATTAATAGATTTTTATTAGAATTGTTATTATTATTATTATTATTGTTGTTGTTGTTGTTGTTGTTGTTGTTGTTACTGAAGCAACAACAAAAGACAACTGTTTACTTACAGGTAAAATGTATCATGAATTATTTATTACTGAATTAAAATCTTTGCTCTCAGTAAATTTTTGTCTTTTGTTAACACTTCGGCGTAATTTATACACACAACAAACAGAAAAGCACAGCTTCGGTCTGATGTGAGATAACAATAATCTATTAGATCTTCTCACAATATCGCAGGTATGAAGAGCCAAGAACAATGTGAAAGCTCCATTGGTTGGTCTGTACATATGCCAGTACGACTGCTCTAGACTTTTAGATGGCAGGAATCTGAAATCATGAACACACACACACACACACACACACACACACACACACACACACACACACACACACACACACACACACACACACACACACACACACACACACACAATATCAGTAAGTGTAGCTATGTTTGGTCAAATAGAACACTAGAGAAAGTGTGACAAGATATACTGGTACATCTCAAGTTACTAAAGTGAAACAAATATGCTTATGTGATTATGAATAAAATACACACATATTCAGGATTAATTTGTTATTTTGTCCTGAGAATTATTATTATATACACAATACAATACAAATGTATTGTGGCAACTCTTAAAGGTGGGGTGTACGACGTTTGAGAAATGCTTCAGATACCCGAGTCAGACCGACAAACAAATCAAACGTGTAGCCAATGAGCAGAAAGGGGCGTGTCTTGTCAATATGCAGCGGAGAGAGTGTTCAGTGCGCACGTGTGACATTAGCAGAACGCGATTGAAACACTGATATGGCGGATAAAAACGAAAAGCGAAGAAAGGCTTACGATAAGGCAAGAAGCAGTAGGACCCGTGTTAATATAGGATCAGCTTTCCAGCACTGGAGAGAAATGAAGAAGCAGAAAGGCCTGCGATGGGACACCGAGGTCACTTTTTTCCTTCTCGATAGGTGAGTAACGTTGGTTTTGCTTTCTAACACAGAACTAACATATGCCTTTGTCCTTTACATGATTATGCTTGTGTGTCATTTTTGCTTGTTTGTTTATCTGCAATCGTATTGTTCTTCCCTTCAGCTATGATAAAGACACATTTGTTTCCATTAGTTGCCTGGGTTACGTATGTATGTGTGGGTGGAGCTATCAATACAGGGGTGGGACCCATTTGGGTTAGGGGCGTGTTTGTTTTGGTGATTTCAAAAGTCAACATTGGGTTTCAAATATCGGACACCCCACCTTTAAGAGAGAAACAAAATCATTAAAACATAACACTTATGTGTACACTGTGAAATATATACAAGATTGCACACAAATGTATTGCCTTGATCACGTTATATCTTTTTCCCAGAGGCCAATCAAACTCGAGTCTTTTTTTTGTGAATAATTGTCAAGCAAGTCTCAAGTCTCAAATTTGCAACTTAAGTCTGACACAAGTCAAGTCATATGACTCGAGTCCCCCATCTCTGTTGTTCATAAGTATCTAAACTTTGAAGCCGTTATCTTCAATATTAAAAACATCCCATAAGAAGATGTCCATTCCACTGATGGAAGAGAAAACCAGCGTACAGAGACAAAGTGCACGCTGTAGTGTATATGAAGTGTATTGTGATGCCTTTTATAAAGTCTTACCCAATCAAAGAGACATTATTTTCATTACAGGAGGAAAAAAAAGAATTTCTTCAAACCTGTTCCGAACGTATCTTAAAAAGTCAGGATGAAGAACATATAAGGAATCCTTTTGGAACCGGTCGCTGTAGTAGGTATATGGTCTGAGTAATAAAAGGTTCATCAGAAATATTTAACAGTTCTTTATAATAATTATTATACATATACATAGAAATTCACACTTCTGTTTACTCGGCAAATCAGACAATTAAATCCGCATCAATCATTACGAGCTTGGTAAATATTTGATTTTAGGTTTTATGAAACACAAATAGTCCTGTGTCTAAGACCGACATCTTACCTGTAACTTTCGTAATATCCGTATGTCAACGTCTTGTTCAGCAGAAGGCCTTCGAGCCACTCGAAATCTCTAAGACCCTCTGGGATCATCACATATTTAATTCCCTTTGGGTTTGAATTTAAAGTTTGCACCCCAAAATAAAAAAACAAAGACATAAAAAAGAGAGAGAGAGAGTTGGATTTATAATAAATGTAATAATAAATAAAATAATACAGCAAATAAATAAAATAATACAAATGAGTTTACAACTAATGTGTATTCCAAAAGTATGTTTAAAGGTTTGCATTTTAACAAAAAAGTAAATAAACTAAAAAAAAAAAATTCTGCATAAGGCATAAACATTCAAAATCATTCAAAAATGTGTTTAAATTTAGAATTAAAATAATAAACAAAAAAACACATTTCAAATAAATGTACATTTTCCACCCAGAGATCACAGTACGCAGAAATTTTTTACGCTATTTAGACGTGACAATAACACGGCACCGACCTCATCCTGTGGAATGCGTTCGAAGCCGTAACTTGCTAGGCTTAAAAGAGACTGGCTTAAGGAGAACGAGGTGTGAACGTACACAGAGGTTTTATTCCCCACGTCTTCCTCGAAGCCTTTCGTTACTGCTCCGTTCACTCTGTTGGAAACAGAAGTTAAAGGTCAGTGGATATGTGTCCTTAATATCAGAGTGCTATAGAAAGCTGTTCTCAGGTTTCAAACAATGTCTAGAAAGGCAAGTAAGTCAAGAGCCACAGATATTTTCTTCTTTACCGGAAGACGTAATTGTGAGCGTCTATCTCTTTGCCCATTCTGGAGCCGTTGAGAATGCCACCGGTGCCAACGACAGCGCAGCGGATGCATCCATCTGGCGAGTCACTGGGCACTGGTAAAAGCTGATTGTATATGGGCTTGGGGATCAAATCGACTGCCTTTCTGATGTCTTTAGATAAACCCAAATGAACAAGAAGGAGAAGAATGAGTAGCATGTTTTTGTGTTGTTTTTGCTCTGAGAAAACAAACCAAGGACTTTTTGATGTACACTAATTATATAACATCAGCAGCTAGATGATATTATCAGATTACAGATGATAATAATGTGTACATAGTAAACCACTTTGTTTGAACATTTACTGGAGCCTTTGAATAATCCAAGATGTATTCGAACCATTAATCCATCCATCTGACTCTAGTCCACAAGGCAGGGCACGCCCTTGACAGGACGCCAGTCTACTACAGGCACAATTGCACACACCCTCATACACCTGTTTACATGCTACAGATAATGTTGGGATTTCAATCAATCTACAATGCATGTCATGCATATCTTTGGACTTGTGGAGGAAATCGGAGTACCTGGAAAAACACCCGAGACGCAGGGAGAACGTCCAGAAACTCCACACAAACATGACGGAAACGAGAATCAACAACTGTGGAAACATGTTAACCACCAAGCCAGCCAACCTGCTCACCCATATAGTTATATTCCATAAACCCAAAGGGGTTGTTGAAGTGTGCTAGACGGTTCCACTCGTTCATATCGAGGTGGCCGTTGTGAAACCAAAGCTGGATGTTCCACATTGCAGCCTTCTGAAACTCTTCATCTTTGGAGTTCTGGTGAGACACAGGGCAGACCTAGACAGTAACACAAGGCAGCATTAATACCATCCACAAAAAACATATTTCAGAATCAATCTAGTTAAAGAAGATGAAGGAAATTCAGACCGGTCGTCGTGCTTCGCTGCTCTGCATATAAACATCCTCAAAGTCCCACCTGGGCATCTTTGTGAATTTGTCTTTGTAGATGATGGGAAAAGGTGTTACGTTGATCGGATGTTTAAGCTCCGAAGCTTCTTTCATGGTTTTCCTGGGAGACAAATTGAACAAAGGCGTATTATCCACATTCCTGGTTAGAAGATTTCTTTTGTTTTCTTCTCCACCATGCCAAAATAAATCTGAATTCCTTTTAGGATTATCAACTGCCTGAAAACTCGAAAGACAACAGGATAAAAATAAAAAAGATTCATCCTGATAGTAACTCTGACATGACAGTACAGACAGAAGACCACTGGTTTAACTGGAAGCTATTTCTAATCCAAACATAACACTTCTAGTTCAAACAAGTAGCAGAAATCACATATCTATACAAAAACACATACAAAAACATACCAAATCCATTTTACTGGAATGTTGATCCAAATTAAAATATAAATCAGGCTACAGAAAACCAGGAATGTTGAAACAGCAACCGCTTGGCTTGGCATAGTTCAGGATTGCGTGTTGAAATATAAGGCGTGTGATGTGAGTGTCTTAAACAACCTTAACTAAAAGGGGACTACACCAAAACAAACTTGTAATGAGGCACACGTGATTGTGACGTATTGCTCAGCCTTCCTTGTAAACAGATTTAATATCTATCTATCTATCTATCTATCTATCTATCTATCTATCTATCTATCTATCTATCTATCTATCTATCTATCTGTCTGTCTGTCTGTCTGTCTGTCTGTCTGTCTGTCTGTCTGTCTGTCTGTCTGTCTGTCTATCTATCATTAGCAACATTATGCTTATGTACACTAAACGTATGTACTAATGAACACTGAATAAACTCATGACTCAGAAAACTCAGGTAACAATTTATTTACTTAATCCTTTTCCTCGAGGCCACAAAAATGGAGCTTTGTTGTGTCTCACTTTACATTGGTGGTTAATACAAAGCTTGTTTAAAGGTAAACACAGCCTTGGGCAAAATTCATAAAAACGTTCTAGTTGTTTTTTTTAGATTTTCAATTTTTCTATCTTGAAAGTAAATGATGATATCAAACTTTTTTCTGCTCTCTGAGATGCCCCAAGTGTTTGATCATAACCATCTAAATTTTAAGGTGTTTATCTTAAAATCCAAGGCTATAAAAGCATTTATTTCTTTATACTGATTGAAAATGTCCATTTCAAGCTTCATACTTGTAAACAGGTTAATTGGCAAGAATACACAATACATTACACTTTAATACAACAAAGTTGACATTAATGTATATCTGTTTAATTGTCAAATAAATACATATGCTTTAATTAAAGTGTATTATACAGAGCTCCTGAGTTCTGGATTCTGATTGGTCCAAAGGTGCTGCTTAATTTTCTATAACAATTTCTAACATTTTTTAATTTTATTTTTTATAAAAAAGCTGCTGTATTTGTGTGTGTGTGTGTGTGTGTGTGTGTGTGTGTGTGTGTGTGTGTGTGTGTGTGTGTGTGTGTGTGTGTGTGTGTGTGTGTGTGTGTGTGTGTGTGTGTGTGTGTGTGTGTGTGTGTGTGTGTGTGTGTGTGTGTGTGTGTGTGTGTGTGTGTGTATTATTGTCTGACAGAAAGAGAGAAAACCTGGTGCATAAATGATTGCGGCGTAAGTCATAGCAGGAGCTTCCTTGATCCACAACATTAAATAAAATAACAAATTAATAAATGGAAAAGAAAAGATGCTGAAATTTATGAATGTTAACATTTAATTTATGAAAAATAAATAAATAAATAAATAAATAAATAAATAAATAAATAAATAAATAAGCAAAAGTAAAACCCAGTATTGCATCTTTTTACTATTTTTTTTTATTTTCATTTTTTTTTTTTTGCTTGCTTCAGAAGTCAGCCAGTCCAAAATATTAAACAAAACAACTTCTACAGTAAATATACACAATTACACTCGCAATGAAGCAATCACAAAAGAAAAGTATCACACAATAGTAAAGTTTCCTGGCTTGCCTCACCAGAGTTGTAAATAATAATTATTTGAGTTTGAAAAAGTCTGCCGTATTGTGCATGAAAATCCCAAGAGTTCAGCAGTTTCTGAACACTTAAACTAGCCCATCAGACACAAACATTACCATAATTAAAGTCAAACTGAACTTTAATCTGAATGTTAACTTCTGCCACATGATTGGCTGATTGGATAACATTTTTTATTTGTCTCACACACACACACACACACATACATACTGGGTACAACATGCAGTCAAATGCTTTATGCAACTGTCCGGTATATAAGAATAAAAAAAAATGCAATTTAGGATAAAAAATAAACCAAAACCAAAAGGAGATAGATAAATAAAAACGTATAAACTATATAAAATGTGAAAATATAAGTGGAGAAATAATGTATATACATATGCATAAATATACATATGGCTTTTAAAGATTGTCCTTAAAGTGTCCGGGTGCAGTATGGTGTGTAAATAGTGTATAAACTGTATAAAGTGGCACTGTGCTGTGCGAGACCACAGTATGTACACAGCATGTGTACTTGTGCTCCTATTAAAATGGACAGTGTAAATACATAGTCCTAGTGTCTGTTTGCGACTAACAAGGCTAGACCTTTTATAAGATGAGTACATGTGATAATAAAACCTGTCAACCTGGGACTACTTTGGTTAAAAAAGAGCATAATAGAAAAAAAAACAAAAACAAAAAAACAAAAACAAAAAAAAACAGTTCCTCAACAATATCTAGCTCAACTATATATTCTACATTATTTTGTTCTAAAAATGTGTGAAAAAATGTGTGAAAATAAATCGATGAGAGTGAAGATCTTAATGAAAAACAAGAAGTTTATTCCAGTGACAAAATACATGACGTCCTTTGGGGTGGAAGTCATGGCCTAATGTTTAGAGAGTCAGACTCCTAACCCTAAGGTTGTGGGTTCGAGTCTCGCCCCCCCACCCCCCGATTGCTCCCCGGGCGCCGCAGCATAAATAGCTGCCCACTGCTCTAGGTGTGTGTTCACGGTGTGTGTGTTCACTGCTGTGTGTGTGCACTTTGGGTGGGTTAAACTGCAGAGAACAAATTCTGAGTATGCGTCATCATACTTAGCTGTATGTCACGTCACTCATCGGAGTCAGTAAGAACACAGGACAAATCCTGCTCAAACGTTTTATACTGTTTTCCCTTTTTTGTAGTATAAATGAGATTCTGCTTTGAATGTGTATTGGGCGTAAGAACCGAGTGTCTCCCAAATGGCTGGGTCACACGTTGTTATCTAGCCGGATGCCTTTAAATGTTAATCATGGTCACGTACACCTTGGCTTGGTATTGTCACAATTGTTATCAACCAAATGGTCACTTTAAATGGTAATCGCGGTCACGTAGACCCTTTGTTATTGTCGATCCTTGATGTCCTGCTGCCGCTTCCATACTAACGATTGAATCAAGTTTATTCATTTAGAGTTCTAAATGAGCTCTTTTCGATGTGTATCTTGGAGTAGAATTTGGGTGCATTTATCTGTCATTTCTTACAAAACCTTGGAACTCAGCAGCCCAAACCCTCAAAAACAACCCCAGACCATTAGTATTATCCTCCTCCACCCAAACTACTTGGTCCAGTTTGGATCAGTGAGCCTTGATCGCTCTTGACTGGGTCCTTTGGAATTTTTATACCATGCTAATAGAACATTCATTCATTCATTCATTCATTCATGCATTCATTCGTTCATTCATTTTCTACCGCTTATCTGAACTACTCTGGTCACAGGAAGCCTGTGCCAGAGGTGGGAAGTAACGGAGTAAAAATACTTCGTTACTGTACTTAAGTACATTTTTAATATCAGTATCAGTACTTTACTCCACTATTTATTTTTCGGACAACTTTTTACTTTTACCCATTACATTTTTACACAAATATCTATATTTTTTACTTCTTACATTTTCAAAAAGGACTCGTTACTTTTAGTATTATTCCTTCTCATTGAGCGCTGTTTCCAGCCTATCATCCTATCATTGTGCGGCTTTTTCCCCATGTGACTGGTGTACTGTATTATTTACTGGCTATCAGACATAGACTAAGGATAGCGGAGCTAACAATGAGCAGCGCCTACAAAAGGAATGGCTAATGTTAATTCAGAGGGAGTCACCGATGTTAAAATAACTAACAACGAGGACATTCCTGAACACACATGGCCATATATGAGGGAGATGTTTGAAATAATCGGCGTCAAAAAGGATTCCTGGCGAATGCGTTGTGAATCGTGTCACCCAGGGGCGGTTCTAGCCCTTTATTAGGGTGGCTTCAGCCCCCTGTCTGTAATCTCAGCCACCCTAAAACTATAAGGATCATTTTTACTTTCATAAATAAACAATAAAAATTACTTTAAAATGCAGGACATGTCGTCGATGGGAAAGAAAATTATTTATCAGTTTGATCCAAGAGCGATTTTTTGTATTTGCTTCTACACGCGTGTGTTGTAGTCTTTCAAAAGTGCGTCTTCAGCTGTCTGCTTTATTTGAACAGAAAAGCACAGGTACGCGCAGCGTGCACGCGCAGTCAGAGCTGGAGGCGTTTATCTATAACGTTAATCGGCGGAAAGACGCAAAGACGGCAACCAAAAGCAGTGAAATTTCACTATTCTTATTACCAGAGTTGTCAAATAATATATAATATAGAGCTGTTCTTGTTTTAAATTCTCACTGAGTGCTAAACTCCCTAAAGATGAAATCCTAGAACCGCCCCTGGTGTCAACCCAAAAAACACGAAGTGCTTAAATTTAATTAACATTAATTTTGTCATTTGTAAAACATCACAATAATTTTGAGTTGTTTCAAGGACAGAGCTGGAATCTCCTCACAGTTTGGGATATGGCCTTGATACACTGGTATACATTATATTTCCAAAAGTATTGGGTCACCTGACCTTTCCTGCTATATGTGGTTGTTTTCTGATCTCATCCCTACTGAACACCTTTCTGATGAATGTGAACGCTGACTCCACCCTCCCTCACCTACACCAGTGCCTGCCTTTCGTAACACTCTTGTGGCTGATGAACACAAATATCCATCAGCACTCTCCAAAATGTTATACACACACACACACACACACACACACACACACACACACACACACACACACACACACACACACACACACACACACATATATATATATATATATACATATATATATATATATATATATATATATATATATATATATATATATATATAAAACATGACATGAAAAGTCACTACTTCTACTTTTACTGGAGTCTTTTGCCAACTCTGGCCTGTGCCTATCTCAGGCGTCATCGGGCATCAAGGCAGGATACACCCTGGACGGAGTTGTAAGCTTCAGAAATATCTTTTGTAATCTATCTCTGTGATACAGTCATGGCTGTTTTCTATTTTTGATTATTGTGTTTTCTATAAAATTTGTTTTGTTAAAGTGCCTTGGTTATTTTGCAAAACACTGTTCTATTAGTGTGGACACGGTGGCTTAGTGGTTAGCAGGTTTGCCTCACACCTCCAGGGTTGGGGGTTCGATTCCCGCCTCCTCCTTGTGTGAGTGGAGTTTGCATGTTCTCCCCGTGTCTCGGGGGTTTCCTCCGGGTACTCCAGTTTCCCCCCCTGGTCCAAAGACATGCATGGTAGGTTGATTGGCATCTCTGGAAAATTGTCCGTAGTGTGTGATTGTGTGAGTGAATGAGAGTGTATGTGTGCCCTGCGATGGGTTGGCACTCCGTCCAGGGTGTAACCTGCCTCGATGCCCGATGACGCCTGACATAGCCTGGCACAGGCTCCCCGTGATAAGCGGTAGAAAATGAATGGATGAATGAATGTATATAGTATACTATAGTATAGTACAATTATATAGATACAGATATTTATAATCTTACTCTCCAGTGTCACCTAAATGATGAGGTTCACTATAAAGTCTGTTTCCTGCCATGGCTTCTTTCTCATGTCATCTCAAGTTTTTCCTTGCCATCACTGCGTGTGGCTTTAATTTTTTTTAATTGTACATTTTTATATTTCCGTAAAGCTGTTTTGAGACAATGTCCTTTGTTAAAGGCTCAATACAAATAAATCTGAATTTAACTGAATAATCTTTTTTTGCTTCATCTATCAGTGGGTTTAAAGTGTGGGTTTGCACACACACACACACACACGTACACATACACACATATAAAGTGGTGATTTTATATTTTTCTGCATGTTTGTCACACATTAATGTTTCAGATTATCAAAAAAAATTATATATTAGTCTAAGCTAACACAAATAAGTTTTGAAATTAAGGTTTTTATTATTAAGGGAAAACTAACCTTCAAACCTTCATTGTCTTGTGTGGAAAGTGTTTACCCGAGGAGTGGCCGGCCGACCAAAATTACCCCAAGTGCGCAGTGACGACTCATCCAAGAGGTCACAAAAGACCACAACAACATCCAAAGAACTGCAGGCCTCACTTGCCTCAGTTAAGGTCAGTGTTCATGACTCCACCATAAGAAAGAGACTGGGCAAAAATGGCCTTCATGGCAGAGTTCCAAGACGTAAACCAATGCTGAGCAAAAAGAACATAAAGGAACGTCTCAGTTTTGCCAAAAAACATCATGATGATTCCCAAGACTTTTGGGAAAATACTCTGTGGACTGATGAGACAAAACTTAAACTTTTTGGAAGGTGTGTGTCCCATTACATTCATGCTCGAAAACCCTCCTGTGTGGTTGAATTACAACAATTCTACCCAAAATTTATCCACAGCACTGTAACAGACTCACTGTAAGTTATCACAAACGCTTGATTACAGTTCTTACTGCTAAGGGCGGCCCAACCAGTTATTAGGTTCATGGGGCAAACACTTTTTCACACAGGACCATGTAGGTTTGGATTTTGTTTTCCCTTAATAATATAAACCTTTATTTAAAAACTGCATGTTGTTTTTACTTGTGTTATCTTTGACTATCTTTGTTATAAGTAAAATAAAAAGTCAGGAAGGGGGCCAAGACTTTTTCACACCACTGTACACACATACATACATACGTACATACACACACACACACACACACACACACACACACACACACACACACACACACACACACACACACACACATATATACACATATAAAGTATAGATTAGATAACATACTATAGTTTACAGAGACAAAGAGAGAGATATTTTACTACAATGTTTTACTGTGCGAATTGTGTGCAGTTTAATTCTAATACACATTTACCTTTATTAAATACATTTTTTACCTCACATCCATAAAAAGTCCAGACTTCAGGACATATTCAGGACCCACACTTCTGAACAGCATTAACAATAAGTATTAGTGATAACGTTTCGTGTCCATATTGCCAGAGCAGTGTTTGGTGCAGTTCTTTTCAGATTGAGTAAAGCTTAAGCTGTTCCTCCATGTCTTTTTCCGTCACCTCTCCAAACGTGTCCTGGTTTTCTTTAAGTAGCTTGAAGATTGCGGCGAGCTGCTCCTGCTGAACCCTGAAACGAAGACGTTTAAGAATCATGCAGAAAGATATATATATATATATATATATATAGAGAGAGAGAGAGAGAGAGAGAGAGAGAGAGAGAGAGAGAGAGAGATATGTACCTCTGTTCTTCCTGCAGCTCTTCTTTACTCATCATTTTCTCAAGCTGGCTCGTCCTCAACATACCGGGCATGTACTTTAGAGCCTAATCCTCATTATCCTTCCTGTTTCCTGTCACACACACGCACACACACGCACAGATTGATGACATGATTGGCATATTTCTGCTTTCACAATTTCTAAAAAAATCTAAGGACCCCAAGAACAATCATTAACATTTATCATTAAATTAATCATCACAGTCTTCATTCGTCCTCGGATAAATTAGTACTGTTTTGTTTATATTTTTAAACTAAAAATAGACTATTATTATTATTATTATTATTATTATTATTATTATTATTATTATTATTATTATTATTATTATTATTATTATTATTAATATTAATAACAATACTACTACTACTACTACTACTACTACTACTACTACTACTACTAATAATAATAATAATAATAATAATAATAATAATAATAATAATAATAATAATGCCTGCATTTATTTTTTTCACAAAGTGACCAGTACTTTTGGTTTAAATCTGAATATAGACAATTATTTTGAGCACTAAACAGATTATTTAATTATTAAGATCATGATGTCTAGCATGTTGGGAAAAAAGTCCTGTTCAACCTGTTCAGGAACATTAGATTAGATTTGATTAGATTTAACTTTATTGTCATTACACATGTACAAGTACAAGGCAAAGAAATGCAGTTTAGTTCTAACCAGAGTACAATAGCAGTAAGTGCAGGATATACAGTTTGTACAAGAGTTCTCTCACTCATTTTCTACCGCTTTTATCCGAACTTCTCGGGTCACGGGGAGCCTGTGCCTATCTCAGGCGTCATCGGGCATCAAGGCAGGATACACCCTGGACGGAGTGCCAACCCATCGCAGGCACACACACACTCTCATTCACTCACGCATTCACACACTACGGACAATTTTTCCAGAGATGCCTTGTACAAGAGATAAATAAGTTAAATTATTGGTAATATGGACGTGATTTACAGATGTGTGTGTACTATGAACATAATATACAGATTTACAGAAGGATATGTGCTGTAACAAAATATATGGCTATTACTATAAACAGTCATTTACAGATGTGTATGTATTATGAATGTAATATACAGATGAATATAATATAAAGATAAATATATATGTGCTATGAATATAATATACAGATGTCTATTACTCAAAACTAAAATTTACAGAAGGGTATGTGCTATAAACAAAATATAGTTATTACTATAACCGAAATATACAGGGGGATATGTACTATTAACATAACATACTATATTGCTGTTACTATGGACCTTATTTAAAAAAATTGTGCACATATTGACCCCATGACATCTACCAAGCATCCATTTATTAAAGAATACAAGCAAAATAAAGGTGTATCTTTCCCCATACATCCTGTTCAGCTTGTGTACCAGGACACGGTCAAGTGACACAGGACACTTGAAATTGATCTAACAGGTAAATATGCCGTAGGAGGTTCTGGAACCGATCCAGACACTGTGTTGTTTTTTTATACTCTGGCCATTATGTACATTATTTATTTACAAACCAAGTGTAGATATGATTATATATTCTAAACGACAAATTAACAGGTTATAGTGTTCTTGTGCTTTTGGAAGACTTTTATATAAATACTTAAAAAAAACATTCTCGAAGTCTAAGAGCAGGTTAAGGTGACTTGTTCTGAAAAAATGACAAAAAAATACAGAGGATCAGTATTTGTACAGCACAACAGACACAGTCACAAAGCTGCGGATATACTGTACAGAAATCTATATATTGTACGACTTGGATCCTCGAAGAACGACGACAGAAGCGACAGCAGCGAGGATGAGAAAAGCCGTCCTGAAGAGAAAAAAACGTCTCTTCTCTTCTCACACCAGATAAAGCGAATGTAAACATTTACTCTTCCACTTAAGTGTTATTGTAAAGTAAAACAGTACTACGTGTATTGGAAGGGTGTTCAGTGTGAGCACATTCATCACATTAAACCTTTATTTCTTGGGTAAGAGAAGACTGAATCTGCATCACAAATCATCTGTTCTTCTGAAAATTTCCATTACAGACACTGTTCCTTCCAATCGAATTGGGCTCTAGATGGGATATCGTGGTCACGAGGTACACTGTCGTAAGGTGTGATCGAAAACTTGAGCGCTTCACACTTCGGGTCCTCGAGCCGAATAACATTGTACATTATTTATTTACAGTTAAATATGTGGCACAGTCTACACAAACCAAGTGTAGATATGATTATGATTATACGCTACAGGAAATGCAGTTATAGGTGGTTAAAAAAAATTAAAAAAAAAAATTAAAAGAATTAAAAACATCATAATCTGATCTTAGTCTTATTAATACCAGTTGGTTCTCTGATTGCGTGCAAACCCCACCCACCCCCACCAACCCCATACAGTGGCATTGCGGGGCATTAGAGGGCTTAAGCCCGTCATGTACTGCCAAATGTCATTTTTTTTAAAGACTGAAAACATTTTAGACCACAAATAAAGAACTTATGGGCTTATTTATATATATATATATATATATATATATATATATATATATATATATATATATATATATATATATATATATATATAGTGGTGTAAAATGTTTTCAGTCTTTCAAAAAAACCGGGGCGGTTGACAGTACATGACAGGCTTAAGCCCTCTAAAAATATATATTAATAATAATAATAATAATAATAATAATAATAATAATAATAATAATAATAATAATAATTCATTCATTCATTATCTACCACTTATCCGAACTACCTCGGGTCACGGGGAGCCTGTGCATATCTCAGACCTTCTCAACATTCAGACTTGTTCTGAAAAAATGACAAAAAAATACAGAGGATCAGTATTTGTACAGCACAACAGATACAGTCACAAAGCTGCGGATATACTGTACAGTTATTGTACGACTTGGATTCTCGAAGAACGACGACAGAAGCGACAGCAGCGAGGATGAGAAAAGCCGTCCTGAAGAGAAAAAAAAGTCTCTTCTCTTCTCACACCAGATAAAGCGATTGTAAACATTTACTTTTCCACTCAAGTTGTAATGAGAGCCATGAGGGCTCCCTCTGCTGGCCTGCAGAGGATTTGCTGCACTTTAGCATCAGGACTCCATTTCCCACTATTCATTGCACCACCAACTCAGCAAACCTGTTTCCCGTTTGTAATCACTCGGTCTATTTAAGCTCACTCAGAAGTCTTTCGTGTTGCGAGGTATTGTTAGCACTGTCTGCATGCTGAGCATTTATTCTGTTCTGTCTATTGCCCTGTTTTTGACCTTGTTTGTGGACGTTTGCTGCCTGCCCTGACCTACGCCTGGATTATTGACCTCTGCTTTTGGATTTCCTTTGATGTTGTTGTTTGCCTGATGTGTGACCTTTGCCTGTCTTGGATATTGACTAATAACCTGTTTCACGTTCATGACAGAATACCTCGCCACACAAGATCCAGCGGTTTATTGCATCCACCCTGGTTTCATCACTGCATCGGCCATAAACCCAACAACCAAATCCAGCATTCCCAAGTCTTCCGGCACCTTCTCTGACCACTCATCTAAGGATTCAGCAGTGATATTTCCCTGTTCCGATTGTTGTGTTCCCGTACCCCGACATGTACCGATACAGTGGCATACAAGTTCAAGTGTTACCCCCCTCCACTGAAGAAGAATGGTGGGACAGGTTGGACTACTTGATGTCTCTCTGCCAACAAGGATGAGCTGTGAGTGGTTTTGACCAATTGTTCTGGACATGTGTGACTGGTTTGAACCCCAGCAATGTGGATTTAAAGTTGTACTTAAATGACTGTTTGGATGAACCTTTGTCACAAGCAGAAATGCAAAGCTCACAAATTTTGGACTTTTGGGGTTTTGTCAGCAATTTAGAAAGCCGAACCCGATGGAACTTGTGGGAAACCCCGGATGGAAAATCGGGTGACAAAATGGCCGCCACTATGCCGGTCTCTGCCCCTAAACAATCGGAAGAGAATGCTTTGCAAGCCAGGCTGCCGGGTCTGCACCTACACCTAAAATGGCTACCATTTTACCTGCCCCTGTTTTCAAGAGGGCTACTACCGTATCTGCACCAGCGGTTAAAAAAGCCACTGTCCTGACAACACCTGTCCCTCAGAGGGCCGTTACCATCCCGGCACCTGTTGTCAAGGTGGCTGCCATTCCTGCATCCCAACCACTTCACAAAATGGCTGCCACACCCCAACCACTTCACAAAATGGCTGCCTCACCTACCTCTCCTGTTCCTGCAAAGCCACAACTACCAGTGTCTAGTCTACGGGACCCCCAGATGACGTCTGTACGGGTGTCTAAGTGTCAAAATCCAGTTATGTCAAGTTCCCAGGGCTACAGAGGTATGTTCTCTCAGTTCCATGCCTCCTGTATTGGCTATGGCACAGTGGTATGCTTGCTGCTCTTCTGCTTCACCAGGCAGTTCCCAAATCCATGACCATCGGAACCATCTGACTCTCCTGAGCCATCTGAATCTACTGAATCTGCTGCTGAGTCCTCTGAACCAATGGAATCATCGGAATCAGCTGGATCACCCAGACCCACTGCCCCATCTGAACTATCTGGACCATCTTTACCATCTGAATCTGCCGAAACTGCCGAATCGGCTGAATCTACCGAAGCATGTGAATCCTGAAACCTTCTGAATCAATCGCGTTGCTTGAAGAAATGAAAGGTTTTTTTTATTACAGGAGCAGGAACTTGCAGCAGTGGGTGTGGCTTTTGTTGTAGAAGCCTCAATTTGATACAAAAATGGCAGAGGATACAAAAAAAGATACAAAAATGGCAGAGGAAGATTCTGGCAATGTCAGTGTTGGTGGTTCCGGTGCAGAGGCGCTACCAAGGCCTTATCACGGTTTGGGAATAATCAGTGATAGTTTGTGTTCTCCGGTTGGTGGGCATGAGCTGAGCTTCTTCACTGAGGATGATGTGGAGCTTGTTGACACACTGACAATTAACTCTCTGGAACAGTTCAAACGTTCACCCACGGAATTGTTTCGGATCGACAGCAAGGACAGCGGTGACGGCTCCCGAGCGCTGTTCTCCACATCAGACCTGGGCTCAGAGGTAACACATCACTGAAGATCCTTTGGAGATTGAAGTAGTGGAGGTTAAAGGTCACCGGTCCGATCTGTGGCAGTTCCATAGCAATCGGGGCTCTAACAAGTCCGTGCCAGTGATTTCTTTCAAAGAGGCCATGGTGAAGGATGCAAACATGTCTTGTATTGATGAAAAGACTTTGGAGTTGAGTTCTCCAAAATATGGTCAAAACATTGGTCATATGCCATACCACATATCCCCTGAGGAGACTTGGGCCCCCAGTGACCGCAGCAGCTTAACGGCTAAGATGTGCATGGGATCAGACAGTCAGCAAAGAGCATCAGAGTCTGGATGTCCAAAGAATATACAAAAGAGCAACTCCAGTTCTTCTAAGGAGAAACACTCAAGTTTCCTGTCTTTGAGCTGTTTCAAGGACATTATTCCTGATATATCACCCACAGTGACCACCACCACCCACTCAATTCCTGCTGAAATCAGCTCACCACCGTCTTCTGAGGTTGAGGAGTCTCTATCAATGTCCGTTGAGCAGGTGCTTCCTATGGCGAGTGAATCCACGAATGAGGACGAAACGTCCTACTCTAATGGACACTATGGAGATCCTGATTTTAAAGTAGACATGTCTTTACCTGTGAAGATGGCCAACTATGAACTCTCTGCCTGGCCTGAGATGGTCGTTTCTGGGTTCCCTGAACTCTGCCTGGCCTGAACCAACAAATTCTCCTGTGTTCTCTGTCTTGTGGTTTATTTCACTGGCTTTGCCAGCCCCTCTACTTCCTGTCCCTGTTTACAGACCCAGAATATCTCCAGCACCGCCTTGTATTGCGATGCTGACCAGTCTACCGAGTTGCTCTGTGGCTCCACCCTGGTCTTCAGTCCTGCTCTGCCTGCGGTTTCAATCAGGTTTCAGATCACAAAACTCAAGACTTCTGGTAGTTCCCAGAATATCTAAGTCTATTAAAGGTGGAAAAGCATTTTCATATTTAGCTCCCAAACTTTGGAATAGTCTTCCTGATAGTGTTCAGGGCTCAGACACACTTTCCCAGTTCAAAAGCAGATTAAAAACTCATCTCTTGAGTCAGGCATACCCACACACATAATACATCCCATAAAATTATGCACCATTACATTAGACTTGCACATTTTTATGAACAGCAGATGTTAATCCCTCTACACTGCTTTTCTCTTTCTACCCATCCCGAGGCATCCAGAAATTGTACCAGCTCCGATCGTCTTCCGTGTGATGAAGATTTTGGACCTCCACTGAGATGAGGCCGACTCTATGAGAATCCTGAGACATCTACAGATCTACCAGCTCCAGTTGGATTCTATGATACCAAGAGGAGATCTGAACACCATGTGATCTTTACACCAATACAACAATTGTTTGACTGTATATTTGTAATCACACCCTCTAATGTCACCCATATGAGGATGGGTTCCCCTTTGAGTCTTGTTCCTCTCAATTTCTTCCTTACCAATTTAAGGGAGTTTTTCCTTGCTACTGCTACCTGAGTCACCTCAGACTTGCTCACTGGGGATAAATACATATACATACATACATACATACATACATACACACACACACTGAACTATATATATCTTGAATTTTTACTATATTAATTCTCTATATTTCTCCTTATGTTAACCTTCTGTTCTATGTTTATGTTCTGTAAAGCTGCTTTGAGACAAAGCCCATTGTAAATAGCGCTATACAAATAAACCCGAATTGAATCGAATTGAACAAAGAGGTAAAGTAGCAGGAAAAACTGCTCCACATTGTGGAACAAATCTTTCATGACCCAATAATTCAGTAAAATACCAAATCCATATTACAACAAGAAAAAAAATTAGAACAAATTATAAAAACACACCTGAATGCATGTAAATATATGTGATGCAAAAAAAAAAAAGAGTCCAATAATGTCAGACATTGGTGTCATTGGTCCTGTCTTTGATAAAGGTTGATGATTCCAGCATCATGCAGCTTCTTCCAGGTTTTCATCTCCAGTTTATAGTCATGATTGATGTAAAAAATAACACTGGTTTTTGTGGTTCGTTCAAAATAATAGTTGGAGTATTTGCTGTAATCTGCAGTTATGTATCCGTAAACGTCCACCTGAATTACGATAAAAAGAGACGTGAGCTCTGCAATCAGCAATAACATATCGTTTATAAAGTAAATATAAAAGAACTGTATTTATAATCCTAACATTAACATCTATTAATATTAATATTAGTAGTAGATGTAGTATTGTTGTTGTTGATGATGATGATGATAATAATAATATATTAAGATTAAGATGAAAAGAACAGCAATACTTACTCTTATTAACCTTCATATTATAATGAGGTTAATAATAATTTACTATTCTTGCTGTTGTTTTTAATAATAATAATAATAATAATAATAATAATAATAATAATAACCAATATAGTTGCAAGCAGCGATGGCGGGCCCTCGCACATTTTTTTTTTATCACTATACGGTGCCTCCCAGAAAACAATGCATGGTGGGCAAGTGCATCAAGTGGGTAAATATCAGTGGACTATTTTATGTTGTTACTGACCCATTTGGGGACTGTAGGTAAATGAAACCCCACATTTTAGACAAACGAGGGCACTAGTGAGCCACCTAAGAGACCCACCTTTGTCTGAACTTTTTGTCCACAAAGCCGACAAATGTGATGTATGTGTCAAATTTCAAGTTAATTTAAGCACGCCAAAAGCCTTAAATATGCCTGAAATAAAAGTAAACTTTGACACGATGCCATGGCAACAGTGCTTGAGATATCAAAAATCCGTTCCCAGTTTCGCATTGGATTCAATCGCATGAATTCCCTAGGAGAAGTATTTAAAAGTTCATTGCATGCAACTGTGAAAAAATCCACCTTTGTGACTGACACACTTCCTGGGGCCTGTTGGTGGCACTATACCCGGGACTCACAATAAGCACATCGATGCGATCGGAATCCTTACCCGAACATACACACCGCGTGTCATCACAATAAGACATTTTTTGGCTTAGATAGAAGACACTTCCTGTTTCTCCGAATTCGTCATAACTTCGTCGCCTCGCCATGGCAGCACCGTTCGAGCTATCAATAACCCCTTCAGAATTTAGCAAGTGCATCATCTCATCATCATGTTCACCATGTTTGATGTCAATCGCATGAATTTCCTAGGAGGACTACTTAAAAGTTCACCGCATGCAATTATGAAATAATCCAAAATGGCCGAGTTCCTGTTGGGCGGAGCTCTTAGTTTAGAGCACGAAAGTTGTTTGGGAGAGATCTATCTATCTATCTATCTATCTATATATCTATATCTATATCCAACTCTCGTACATGTGCGTACATAATTGCCCGATCTGTGCACAAATGTTTGTTTTTGCATTACAGGGAGCACTACGGAGCCCCCCTGCCAAGCCCGTATTCCAGCCTTTGCCCAAGCCTAGCGTAGCCCAACTCTGACGTGTGTGTCAAATTTCAAGAGTTTTCGAGCATGTTAAGGGACCCCAATTGGCCAATGTGTGCAAAAAAATAAATAAATAAACCAAAGCAAAAACAATAGGGCTTTGCACCATTCGGTGCTCGGGCCCTAAAAATAAACCCGAGCAAAAACAATAGGGCTTCGCACCATCGGTGCTCGGGCCCTAATAATAATATAAATATATAAATGAATGAATAAACAAATTAATTCTTATTAATGATAATAATAATGATAATAGATAGATAGATAGATAGATAGATAGATAGATAGATAGATAGATAGATAGATAGATAGATTTTTATTAATAATAGATTATTATTATTATTATTGTTGTTGTTGTTGTTGTTGTTGTTGTTGCTATTTATACTGAAGTAACAACAAAAGACAACTGTTTACTTACAGGTAAAATGTATAATGAATTATTTATTGCTGAATTAAAATCTTTGCTCGCAGTAAATGTTTGTCTTCTGTTAATACTTCACGTAATTTATACACACAACAAACAGAAAAGCACAGCCTCGGTCTGATGTGAGATAACAATAATCTATTAGATCTTCTCACAATATCGCAGGTATGAAGAGCCAAGAACAATGTGAAAGCTCCATTGGATGGTCTGTACTTATGCCAGTACGACTGCTCTAGACTTTTAGATGGCAGGAATCTAAAATCATGAACACACACACACACAGACACACACACACACACACACACACACACACACACACACACACACACACACACACACACAAACACACACACACACACACACACACACACACACACACACATACACACACACACAATATCAGTAAGTGTAGCTATGTTCGGTCATATAGAACACTAGAGTACGTGTGACATCTGAAGTTACTAAAGTGAAACAAATATGCTTATGTGATTATGAATAAAATACACACATATTCAGGATTAATTTGTTATTTTGTCCTGAGAATTATTATTATATACACAATACAATACAAATGTATTGTGGCAACTCTTAAAGGTGGGGTGTACGACGTTTGAGAAATGCTTCAGATACCCGAGTCAGACCGACAAACAAATCAAACGTGTAGCCAATGAGCAGAAAGGGGCGTGACTTGTCAATATGCAGCGGAGAGAGTGTTCAGTGCGCACGTGTGACATTAGCAGAACGCGATTGAAACACTGATATGGCGGATAAAAACGAAAAGCGAAGAAAGGCTTACGATAAGGCAAGAAACAGTAGGACCCGTGTTAATATAGGATCAGCTTTCCAGCACTGGAGAGAAATGAAGAAGCAGAAAGGCCTGCGATGGGACACCGAGGTCACTTTTTTCCTTCTTGATAGGTGAGTAACGTTGGTTTTGCTTTGTTACACAAAACTAATATATGCCTTTGTCCTTTACATGATTATGCTTGTGTGTCATTTTTGCTTGTTTGTTTATCTGCAATCGTATTGTTCTTCCCTTCAGCTATGATAAAGACACATTTGTTTCCATTAGTTGCCTGGGTTACGTATGTATGTGTGGGTGGAGCTATCAATACAGGGGTGGGACCCATTTGCGTTAGGGGCGTGTTTGTTTTGGTGATTTCAAACGTCAACATTGGCTTTCAAATATCGGACACCCCACCTTTAAGAGAGAAACAAAATCATTAAAACATAACACTTATGTGTACACTGTGAAATATATACAAGATTGCACACAAATGTATTGCCTTGATCACGTTATATCTTTTTCCCAGGGGCCAATCAAACTCGAGTCGAGTCTTTTTTTAATATTTGCCAAGCAAGTCTCAAGTCTCAAATTTGTGACTTAACTCTGACACGAGTCAAGTCATATGACTCGAGTCCCCCATCTCTGTTGTTCATAAGTATCTAAACTTTGAAGCCGTTATCTTCAATATTAAAAACATCCCATAAGAAGATGTCCATTCCACTGATGGAAAAGAAAACCAGCGTACAGAGACAAAGTGCACGCTGTAGTGTATATGAAGTGTATTGTGATGCCTTTTATAAAGTCTTACCCAATCAAAGAGACATTATTTTCATTACAGGAGGAAAAAAAAAGATAGAATTTATTCAAACCTGTTCCGAACGTATCTTAAAAAGTCAGGATGAAGAACATATAAGGAATCCTTTCGGAACCTGTCGCTGTAGTGGGTATATGGTCTGAGTAATAAAAGGTTCATCAGAAATATTTAACAGTTCTTTATAATAATTATTATACATATACATAGAAATTCACACTTCTGTTTACTCGGCAAATCAGACAATTAAATCCGCATCAATCATTACGAGCTTGGTAAATATTTGATTTTAGGTTTTATGAAACACAAATAGTCCTGTGTCTAAGACCGACATCTTACCTGTAACTTTTGTAAGATCCGTATGTCAATGTCTTGTTCAGTAGAAGGCCTTCGAGCCACTCGAAATCTCTAAGACCCTCTGGGATCATCACATATTTAATTCCCTTTGGGTTTGAATTTAAAGCAGTTGAGTCAAAAGTTTGCACCCCAAAATTAAAAAGACAAAGACATAAAAAAGAGAGAGAGAGTTGAATTTATAATAAATGTAATAATAAATAAAATAATACAGCAAATAAATAAAATAATACAAATGAGTTTACAACTAATGTGTATTCCAAAAGTATGTTTAAAGGTTTGCATTTTAAAAAAGTAAATAAACTAAATTTAAAAAAAAATTCTGCATAAAGCATAAACATTCAAAATCATTCAAAAATGTGTTTAAATTTAGAATTAAAATAATAAACAAAAAAACTCATTTCAAATAAATGTACATTTTCCACCCAGAGATCACAGTACGCAGAAATTTTTTACGCTATTTAGACGTGACAATAACACGCCACCGACCTCATCCTGTGGAATGCGTTTGAAGCCGTAACTTGCTAGGCTTAAAAGAGACTGGCTTAAGGAGTACGAGGTGTGAACGTACACAGAGGTTTTATAGCCCACGTCTTCCTCGAAGCCTTTCGTCACTGCTCCGTTCACTCTGTTGGAAACAGAAGTTAAAGGTCAGTGGATACGTGTCCTTACTATCAGAGTGCTATAGAAAGCTGTTCTCAGGTTTCAAACAATGTCTAGAAAGGAAAGTAAGTCAAGAGCCGCAGATATTTTCTTCTTTACCGGAAGACGTAATTGTGAGAGTCTATCTCTTTGCCCATTCTGGAGCCGTTGAGGATGCCACCGGTGCCAACGACAGCGCAGTGGATGCATCCATCTGGCGAGTCACTGGGCACTGGTAAAAGCTGATTGTATATGGGCTTGGGGATCAAATCGACTGCCTTTTTGATGTCTTTAGATAAACCCAAATAAACAACAAGGAGAAGAATGAGTAGCATATTTTTGTGTTGTTTTTGCTCTGAGAAAACAAACCAAGGACTTTTTGATGTACACTAATTATATAACATCAGCAGCTAGATGATATTATCAGATTACAGATGATAATAATGTGTACATAGTAAACCACTTTTTTTGAACATTTACTGGAGCCTTTGAATAATCCAAGATGTATTCGAACCATTAATCCATCCATCTGACTCTAGTCCACAAGGCAGGGCACGCCCTTGACAGGACGCCAGTCTACTACAGGCACAATTGCACACACCCTCATACACCTGTTTACATGCTACAGATAATGTTGGGATTTCAATCAATCTACAATGCATGTCATGCATATCTTTGGACTTGTGGAGGAAATCGGAGTACCTGGAAAAACACCCGAGACGCAGGGAGAACGTCCAGAAACTCCACACAAACATGACGGAAACGAGAATCAACAACTGTGGAAACATGTTAACCACCAAGCCAGCCAACCTGCTCACCCATATAGTTATATTCCATAAACCCAAAGGGGTTGTTGAAGTGTGCTAGACGGTTCCACTCGTTCATATCGAGGTGGCCGTTGTGAAACCAAAGCTGGATGTTCCACATTGCAGCCTTCTGAAACTCTTCATCTTTGGAGTTCTGGTGAGACACAGGGCAGACCTAGACAGTAACACAAGGCAGCATTAATACCATCCACAAAAAACCATATTACAGAATCAATCTAGTTGAAGAAGATGAAGGAAATTCAGACCGGTCGTCGTGCTTCGCTGCGCTGCATATAAACATCCTCAAAGTCCCACCTGGGCATCTTTGTGAATTTGTCTTTGTAGATGATGGGAAAAGGTGTTACGTTGATCGGATGTTTAAGCTCCGAAGCTTCTTTCATGGTTTTCCTGGGAGACAAATTGAACAAAGGCGTATTATCCACATTCCTGGTTAGAAGATTTCTTTTGTTTTCTTCTCCACCATGCCAAAATAAATCTGAACTCCTTTTAGGATTATCAACTGCCTGAAAACTTGAAAGACAACAGGATTAAAAAAAAAAGATTCATCCTGATAGTAACTCTGACATGACAGTACAGACAGAAGACCACTGGTATAACTGGAAGCTATTTCTAATCCAAACATAACACTTCTAGTTCAAACAAGTAGCAGAAATCACATATCTATACAAAAACACATACAAAAACATACCAAATCCATTTTACTGGAATGTTGATCCAAATTAAAATATAAATCAGGCTACAGAAAACCAGGAATGTTGAAACAGCAACCGCTTGGCTTGGCATAGTTCAGGATCTTTCAAGAGGCGTGTTGAAATATAAGGCGTGTGATGTGAGTGTCTTAAACCACCTTAACTAAAAGGGGACTACAAAACAAACTTGTAATGAGGCACACGTGATTGTGACGTATTGCTCAACCTTCCTTCTAAACAGATTTAATATCTATCTATCTATCTATCTATCTATCTATCTATCTATCTATCTATCTATCTATCTATCTATCTATCTATCTATCTATCTATCTATCTATCTATCTATCTATCTGTCTGTCTATCTGTCTGTCTGTCTGTCTGTCTGTCTGTCATTAGCAACATTATGCTTATGTACACTAAACGTGTGTACTAATGAACACTGAATAAACTCATGACTCAGAAAACGCAGGTAAAAATTTATTTACTTAATCTTTTTTCTTGAGGCCACAAAAATGAAGATTTGTCATGTCTAAGTTTACACTGGTGGTTAATATGAAGTTTATTTAATTGTAAACACAGCCTGGGGCAAAATTCATAAAAACGTTCTAGTTGTTTTTTTTAGATTTAAAATTTTTCTATCTTGAAAGTAAATGATGATATCAAACTTATTTCTGCTCTCTGAGATGCCCCAAGTGTTTGATCATAACCATCTAAATTTTAAGGTGTTTATCTTAAAATCCAAGGCTATAAAAGCATTTATTTGTGTATACTGATTGAAAATGTCCATTTCAAGCTTCATACTTGTAAACAGGTTAATTGGCAAGAATACACAATACATTACACTTTAATACAACAAAGTTGACATTAATGTATATCTGTTTAATTGTCAAATAAATACACATGCTTTAATTAAAGTGTATTATACAGAGCTCCTGAGTTCTGGATTCTGATTGGTCCAAAGGTGCTGCTTAATTTTCTATAACAATTTCTATTATTTTTTTCTTTTTCTTTTTATAAAAAAGCTGCTGTATTCGAGTGTGTGTGTGTGTGTGTGTGTGTGTGTGTGTGTGTGTGTGTGTGTGTGTGTGTGTGTGTGTGTGTGTGTGTGTGTGTGTGTGTGTGTGTGTGTGTATTATTGTCTGACAGAAAGAGAGAAAACCTGGTGCATAAATGATTGCGGCGTAAGTCATAGCAGGAGCTTCCTTGATCCACAACATTAAATAAAATAACAAATTAATAAATGGAAAAGAAAATATGCTGAAATGTATGAATGTTAACATTTAATTTATGATTGTTAACATTTAATTCATGAATGTCTAAAATAATAATAATAATAATAATAATAATAATAATAATAAATACATAAATAAATAAGTAAAACCAGTATTGCATCTTTTTTAGTATTTTTTTAATTATTATTTATTTTCAGTTTTTTGGTTTTTTTTGCTTGCTTCAGAAGTCAGCCAGTCCAAAATATTAAACAAAACAACTTCTACAGTAAATATACACAATTACACTCGAATAAAGCAATCAAGAAAGAAAAGTATCGCACAATAGTAACATTTCCTGGCTTGCCTCACCAGAGTTGTAAATAATTATTTGAGTTTGAAAAATTCTATTGTGCATGAAAATCCCAAGAGTTCCGCAGTTTCTGAACACTTAAACTAGCCCATCAGACACAAACATTACCATAATTAAAGTCAAACTGAACTTTAATCTGAATGTTAACTTCTGCCACATGATTGGCTGATTGGATAACATTTTTTATTTGTCTCACACACACACACACACACACACACACACACACACACACACACACACACACACACACACACACACACACACACACACATACATACTGGGTACAACATGCAGTCAAATGCTTTATGTAACTGTCCGGTATATAAGAATAAAAAGGAATGCAATTTAGGATAAAAAATAAACCAAAACCAAAAGGAGATAGATAAATAAAAACGTATAAACTATATAAAATGTGAAAATATAAGTGGAGAAATAATGTATATACATATGCATAAATATACATATGGCTTTTAAAGATTGTCCTTAACCGGGTGCAGTATGGTGTGTAAATAGTGTATAAAGTGTATAAAGTTGCACTGTGCTGTGCGAGACCACAGTATGTACACAGCATGTGTACTTGTGCTCCTATTAAAATGGACAGTGTAAATACATAGTCCTAGTGTCTGTTTGCGACTAACAAGGCTAGACCTTTTATAAGATGAGTACATGTGATAATAAAACCTGTCAACCTGGGACTACTTTGGTTAAAAAAGAGCATAATAGAAAAAAAACAAAAACAAAAAAACAAAAAAAAAACAGTTCCTCAACAATATCTAGCTCAACTATATATATTCTAAATTATTTTGTTCTAAAAATGTGTGGAAAAAAATGTGTGAAAATAAATCGATGAGAGTGAAGATCTTAATGAAAAACAAGAAGTTTATTCCAGTGACAAAATACATGAAGTCCTTTGGGGTGGAAGTCATGGCCTAATGTTTAGAGAGTCAGACTCCTAACCCTAAGGTTGTGGGTTCGAGTCTCGGGCCGGCCACGACTGAGGTGTCCTTGAGCAAGGCACCAACCCCCACCCCCCCACCCCCCAAATTGCTCCCCAGGCGCCGCAGCATAAATGGCTGCCCACTGCTCTGGGTGTGTGTTCATGGTGTGTGTTCACTGCTGTGTGTGCACTTTGGGTGGGTTAAACTGCAGAGAACAAATTCTGAGTATGCGTCATCATACTTAGCTGTATGTCACGTCACTCATCGGAGTCAGTAAGAACACAGGACAAATCCTGCTCAAACGTTTTATACTGTTTTCCCTTTTTTGTAGTATAAATGAGATTCTGCTTTGAATGTGTATTGGGCGTAAGAACCGAGTGTCTCCCAAATGGCTGGGTCACACGTTGTTATCTAGCTAGATGCCTTTAAATGTTAATCATGGTCATGTACACCTTGGCTTGGTATTGTCATAATTATCAACCAAATGGTCACTTTAAATGGTAATCGCGGTCACGTAGACCCTTTGTTATTGTCGATCCTTGATGTCCTGCTGCCGCTTAGATACTAACGATTGAAACAAGTTTATTCATTTAGAGTTCTAAACGTATTACCTTCTGATACGTAAGTCTTCTTAGGAATGAGCTCTTTTTGATTTGTACCGTGGAGTAGAATTTGGTTGCATTTATCTGTCATTTCTTACAAAACCTTGGAACTCAGCAGCCCAAACCCTCAAAAACAACCCCAGACCATTAGCATTATCCTCCTCCACCCAAACTCCACCTACTTGGTCCAGTTTGGATCAGTGAGCCTTGATCGCTATTGACTGGGTCCTTTGGAATTTTTATACCATGCTAATAGAACATTCATTCATTCATTCATTCATTCATTTTCTACCACTTATCCAAACTTCTCGGGTCACGGGGAGCCTGTGCCTATATCAGGCGTCATCGAGCATCAAGGCAGGATACACCCCTGGTACTCCGGTTTCCTCCCCCGGTCCAAAGACATGCACAGGCTCCCCGTGACGTTCGGATAAGCGGTAGAAAATGAATGTATATAGTATACTATAGTATAGTACAATTATATAAATAGTTATTTATAATCTTACTCTCCAGTGTCACCTAAATGATGAGGTTCACTATAAAGTCTGTTTCCTCCCATGGCTTCTTCCTCATGTCATCTCAAGTTTTTCCTTGCCATCACTGCGTCTGGCTTTAATTTTTTTTAATTGTACATTTTTATATTTCCGTAAAGCTGTTTTAAGACAATGTCCTATGTTAAAGGCTCGATACAAATAAATCTGAATTTAACTGAATAATCTTATTCGCGTCATCTATCAGTGGGTTTAAAGTGCGGGTTTGCACACACACACACATACATACACACACATAAAGTGGTGTGAAAAAGTGTTGGCCCCCTTCCTGATTTTATATTTTTCTGCATGTTTGTCACACTTTAATGTTTCAGATTATCAAACAAATTTATATATTAGTCAAAGATAACAAAAATAAACACAACATGCAGTTTTGAAATGAAGGTTTTTATTATTAAGGGAAAACTAACCTTCAAACCTTCTTTGCCTTGTGTGGAAAGTGTTTGCCCGAGGAGTGGCCGGCCGACCAAAATTACCCCAAGTGCGCAGTGACGACTCATCCAAGAGGTCACAAAAGACCCTACAGCAACATCCAAAGAACTGCAGGCCTCACCTGCCTCAGTTAAGGTCAATGTTCATGACTCCACCATAAGAAAGAGATTGGGCAAAAATGGCCTGCATGGCAGAGTTCCAAGATGAAAACCAATGCTGAGAAAAAAGAACATAAAGGCTCGTCTCAGATTTGCCAAAAAACATCATGATGATGCCCAAGACTTTTGGGAAAATACTCTGTGGACTGATGAGACAAAACTTAAACTTTTTGGAGGGTGTGTGTCCCATTACATTCATGCTCGAAAACCCTCCTGTGTGGTTGAATTACAACAATTCTGCAAAGATGAGTGGACCAAAATTTCCTCCACAGTGCTGGAACAGACTCGTTGCAAGTTATCACAAATGCTTGATTACAGTTCTTGCTGCTAAGGTCGGCCCAACCAGTTATTAGGTTCAGGGGGCAAACACTCTTTCACACAGGACCATTTGTAGGTTTGGATTTTGTTTTCCCTTAATAATACTTGTGTTACTTGTGTGTACTTGTGTTATCAAAAGTCAGGAAGGGGGCCAACACTTTTTCACACCACTGTATACACACACACACACACACACACACACACAAAGTATAGTTTAGATAGCATACTATAGTTTACAGAGACAAAGAGAGAGATATTTTACTACGTTTTACTGTGTGAATTGTGTGCAGTTTAATTCTAATACACATTTACCTTTATTAAATAAATTTTTTTCCAAACATCCATAAAAAGTCCAGACTTCAGGACATATTCAGGACCCACACTTCTGAACAGCATTAACAATAAGTATTAGTGATAACGTTTCGTGTCCATATTGCCAGAGCAGTGTTTGGTGCAGTTCTTTTCAGATCGAGTAAAGCTTAAGCTGTTCCTCCATGTCTTTTTCCGTCACCTCTCCAAACGTGTCCTGGTTTTCCTTAAGCAGCTTGAAGATTGCGGCGAGCTGCTCCTGCTGAACCCTGAAACGAAGACGTTTAAGAATCATGTAGAAAGATGAGAAATGGACAGTGCAGTAAAGTTTGTGTCAGATTTGTCATTGTTTACACAATCACCTGTTTTAATAATTTCCTGCTTACAATGGGGTGTGTTTGCTTATTCTGTTATTTGGTTTGCTAAAGCTTACAGAGAGAGACAGAGACAGATATATATATATATATATATATATATGTGTCTTTCTCTGCCTCTGTCTCATATATATATATATAAAGAGAGAGAGAGAGAGGGAGATTTACCTCTGTTCTTCCTCCAGCTCTTCTTTACTCATCATTTTCTCAAGCTGGCTCGTCCGCAACATACCGGGCATGTACTTTAGAGCCTGATCCTCATTATCCTTCCTGTTTCCTGTCACACACACACACGCACACAGATTGATGACATGATTGGCATATTTTTGCTTTCACAATTTCAATTGGCCACTCGGTGGCACAAAACTAAGGGCCCCAGAACAATCATTAACATTTATCATTAAATTAATCATCAAAGTCTTCATTCGTCCTCGGATAAATTAGTACTGTTTTGTTTAAATTTTAGGACCAACTAAAAATAGACTAATAAGTAAGTAAGTAAGTAAGTAAGTAAGTAAGTAAGTAAGTAAGTAAGTAAGTAAATAAATAAATAAAAACAATAGTGCATGCATTTATTTTTATTCACAAAGTGACCAGTACTTTTGGTTTAAATCTAGAATATTGACAATTATTTTGAGCACTAAACAGATTATTTAATTATTAAGATCATGAGGTGTAGCATGTTGGGGGAAAAGTCCTGTTCAACCTGTTCAGGAACATTAGATTAGATTAGATTAGATTCAACTTTATTGCCATTACACATGTATTGTACAAGTACAAGGCAAAGAAATGCAGTTTAGTTCTTACCAGAGTGCAATAGCAGCAAGTGCAGGATATACAGTTTGTACAAGAGTTAAATAAGTTAAATTATTGGTAATATGGACGTGATTTACAGATGTGTGTGTACTATGAACATAATATACAGATTTACAGAAGGATATGTGCTGTAACAAAATATATGGCTATTACTATAAACAGTCATTTACAGATGTGTATGTTTTATGAACATAATATACAGATGATATATATATGTGCTATGATTATAATATACAGATGATATATATGTGCTATGAATATAATATACAGATGTCTATTACTACAAACTAAAATTTACAGAAGGGTATGTGCTATAAACAAAATATAGTTATTACTATAACCGAAATATACAGGGGGATATGTACTATTAACATAATATACTATATTGCTATTACTATAGAGCCACTATGGAGCCAGGCCCGGGGTTGGGGCTCGCATGCGAGCGTCTGGTGGCCGGGTCTTACCCCACGGGGCCCGGCCGGGCTCCACCTGCAGGAGAAACCGTAAGGGGCTGGTGCAATGTGGATTGGGTGGCAGTCAAAGGCGGGAGCCTCGGCGACCCAATCTCCGGACACGGAATCTGACTCTAGGGACATGGAATGTCACCTCGCTGGGGGGGAAGGAGCCTGAGGTGTCCTCTGGAGTTGCCCGCGGTGAGAGGCAGCGGGCTGGTGTGGGCTTGCTCATAGCCCCCCAGCTCAGCAGCCATGTGTTGGAGTTTACCCCGGTGAACGAGAGGGTCGTTTCCCTGCGCCTTCGGGTCGGGTGAGAGGTCTCTCACTGTTATTTGTGCTTATGGGCCAAATGGCAGTGTTGAGTACCCGACCTTCTTGGCGTCTCTGGGAGGGGTGCTAGAAAGTGCCCCGACTGGGGACTCCGTCGTTCTACTGGGGGACTTCAATGCTCACGTGGGCAGCGACAGTGACACCTGGAGGGGCGTGATTGGGAGGAACGGCCCCCCCGAACTGAACCCGAGTGGTGTTCTGTTATTGGACTTCTGTGCTAGTCACAGTTTGTCCATAACAAACACCATGTTCAAGCATAAGGGTGTCCATCAGTACACATGGCACCAGGACACCCTAGGTCGAAAGTCGATGATCGACTTTGTGGTTGTTTCATCTGACCTCCGGCCGTATGTCTTGGACACTCGGGTAAAGAGAGGGGCGGAGCTGTCAACTGATCACCACCTCGTGGTGAGTTGGGTCCGATGGCAGGGGAGGAGGGAGACTGGGCAGACCCAAACGTACTGTGAGGGTCCGCTGGGAACGTTTGGCAGAGTCTCCTGTCAGAGAGATCTTAAACTCTCACCTCCGGCAGAGCTTCAACCAGATCCCGAGGGAGGTTGGAGACATTGAGTCCGAGTGGACCATGTTCTCCACCTCCATTGTCGATGCAGCCGCACGGAGCTGTGGCCATAAGGTCTCCGGTGCCTGTCGTGGCGGCAATCCCCGAACCCGGTGGTGGACACCGGAAGTAAGGGATGCTGTTAAGCTGAAGAAGGAGTCCTATCGAGCCTGGTTGGCTCGGGGGACTCCGAAGGCAGCTGATAGTTACCGGAGGGCCAAGCGAGCTTCAGCCCGGGTGGTTGCAGAGGCAAAAACTCGGGTCTGGGAGGAGTTCGGTGAGGTTATGGAGAAGGACTATCAGTTGGCCGTGAAGAAATTCTGGCAAACCGTCCAGCATCTCAGGAGGGGGACGCAGTGCCCTGCTCACACTGTATACAGTGGGAGTGGGAATCTGCTGACTTTGACTGGTGACATCGTCGGACGGTGGAAGGAGTACTTCGAGGATCTCCTCAACCCCACCAACATGTCTTCCATTGAGGAAGCAGAGGCGGAGGCCTCGGTTGTGGACTCGTTGATCCCCCAAGCTGAGGTCACTGAGGTAGTTGAGAAGCTCCTCAGTGGCAAGGCACCGGGGGTGGATGAGATCCGCACTAAGTACCTTAAGTCTCTGGATGTTGTGGGGCTGTCTTGGCTGACACGCCTCTGCAACATCGCGTGGCGGTTGGGGACAGTGCCTCTGGACTAGCAGACTGGGGTGGTGGTCCCTCTGTTTAAGAAGGGGGACCGGAGGGTGTGTTCCAACTATAGGGGGATCACACTCCTCAGCCTTCCTGGAAAAGTCTATGCCAGGGTACTGGAGAGGAGAATTCGGCCGATAGTCGAACCTTGGATTCAGGAGGAACAATGCGGGTTTCGTCCTGGTCGTGGAACACTGGACCATCTCTATACCCTCACCAGGTTGCTGGAGGGTTCATGGGAGTTTGCCCAACTAGTCCACATGTATTTTGTGGATCTGGAGAAGGCATTTGACTGTGTCCCTCGTGATGACCTGTGGGGGGTGCTCTGGGAGTATGGGGTCCGGGGCCCTCTGTTAAGGGCTGTCCGGTCTCTATATGACCGGAGCAGGAATTTGGTTCGCATTGCCGGGTGTAAGTCAGACTCGTTCCCGGTGCATGTTGGACTCCGGCAGGGCTGCCCTTTGTCACCGGTCCTGTTCATTATTTATGTGGACAGGATTTCTAGGCGCAGTCGGGGGCCGGAGGGAGTCAGGTTTGGGGACCACAGGATTTCATCTCTGCTTTTTGCAGATGATGTTGTCCTGTTGGCTTCTTCAAATCAGGACCTTCAGCATGCACTGGGACGGTTTGCAGCCGAGTGTGAAGCGGCAGGGATGAGAATCAGCACCTCCAAGTCCAAGGCCATGGTTCTCAGCCGGAAAAGGGTGGCTTGCCCTCTTCAGGTTGGTGGAGAGTTCCTGCCTCAAGTGGAGGAGTTTAAGTATCTTGGGGTCCTGTTCACGAGTGAGGGAAGGATGGAGCGGGAGATCGACAGGCGGATCGATGTATCTTCTGCAGTGATGCGATCGATATACCGATCTGTTGTGGTGAAGAAAGAGCTGAGCCGCAAGGCGAAGCTCTCTATTTACCAGTCGATCCACGTTCCTACCCTCACCTATGGTCATGAGCTTTGGGTCATGACCGAAAGGACAAGATCCCGGATACAGGCGGCCGAAATGAGTTTCCTCCGCAGGGTGGCTGGGCGCACACTTAGAGATAGGGTGAGGAGCTCAGTCACTCTGGAGGAGCTCAGAGTAGAGCCGCTGCTCCTCCACATTGAGAGGGGTCAGCTGAGGTGGCTCGGGCATCTGTTTCGGATGCCTCCTGGACGCCTCCCTGGGGAGGTGTTCCGGGCATGTCCAACTGGGAGGATGCCCCGGGGAAGACCTAGGACACGCTGGAGGGACTATGTCTCTCGGCTGGCCTGGGAACGCCTCGGTATTCCCCCAGAAGAGCTGGAGGAAGTGTCTGGGGAGAGGGAAGTCTGAGCATCCCTGCTTAGACTGCTACCCCCGCGACCCGGCCCCGGATAACCGGTAGAAAATGGATGGATGGATGGATGGATGCTGTTACTATGGACCTTATTTAAAAATGGACCTTATTTAAAAAATTGTGCACATATTGACCCCATGACATCTACCTAGCAACCATTTATTAAAGAATACAAGCAAAATAAAGGTGTATATTTCCCTATAAATCCTGTACAGCTTGTGTACCAGGACACGGTCTTCATAAAACTACTTGAAATTGATCTGACAGGTAAATATGCAGTAGGAGGTTCTGGAACCGATCCAGACACTGTGTTGGTTTTTATACTCTGGCCATTATGTACATCATTTATTTACAGTTAAATATGTGGCACAGTCTACACAAACCAAGTGTAGATATGATTGTATCTTCTAAATGACAAATTAACAGATTATAGTGTTCTTGTGCTTTTGGAAGACTTTTATAGTAATACTTAAAAAAAAAAAAAAACACATTCTCGAAGTCTAAGAGCAGGTTAAGGTGACGACGGTGGTATTGAGACTTATCTCGGCATCACAATGTACACATCTAGCTTTTAGGCTTTAATCCTCTTTAAACCTATTATTAACGGCAGGTGTCAAAGTATTTGTACAGCACAACAGACACAGTCACAAAGCTGCGGATATACTGTACAGAAATCTGCATCACAATGTACACATCTAGCTTTTAGGCTTTAATCCTCTTTAAACCTATTATTAACGGCAGGTGTCAAAGTATTTGTACAGCACAACAGACACAGTCACAAAGCTGCGGATATACTGTACAGAAATCTGCATCACAATGTACACATCTAGCTTTTAGGCTTTAATCCTCTTTAAACCTATTTTTAACGGCAGGTGTCAAAGCCAGTTTTTTCGGTTAGGCTGCATTCGTGTTGAACCAGAGAGAAGGTGTTTCAGCAACAACTTATCATTTCTTCATCTGTCCATTTCCATGTAAAGTATATATAAATGGACGAGAAAAACGTCAAAGGGGAAAAAAAAGGAAAGAAAACGGCTTCCGCTACAGGAAATGCAGTTATAGGTAGTTAAAAAAAATATTGAAAAAAAAATTACAAGAATTAAAAACATCATAGTCTCATTTTAGTCTTATTAATACCAGTTGGTTATCTGATTGCGTGCAAACCCCACCCCACCAACCCCATACAGTGGCATTGCAGGGCTTTAGAGGGCTTAAGCCCGTCATGTACTGTCAAATGTCAATTTTTTTTAAAGACTGAAAGCATTTTACACCACAAATAAAGTACTTATGGGCTTATTATTTATATATATATATAATAAGCATATATATATACATATATATATATATATATATATATATATATATATATATATATACACACACACACATTGGAAAATCAAATATATATTACAAAACTATATATATGTATGTATATAAGCCCATAAGTACTTTATTTGTGGTGTAAAATGTTTTCAGTCTTTAAAAAAAACGGGTCAGTTGACAGTACATGACGGGCTTAAACCCTCTAAAAGTATATAATAATAATAATAATAATAATAAAATAATAATAATAATAATTCATTTTCTACCGCTTATCCGAACTACCTCGGGTCACAGGGAGCCTGTGCCTATCTCAGGCGTCATCGGGCATCAAGGCAGGATACACCCTGCACGGAGTGCCAACCCATCACAGGGCATACACACACACACTCTCATTCACTCACACATTCACACACTACGGACAATTTTCCAGAGATGCCAATCAACCCACCATGCATGTCTTTGGACCGGGGGAGGAAACCAGAGTACCTGGAGGAAACCCCCGAGGCACGGGGAGAACAAGCAAACTCCACACACACAAGGCGGAGGCGGGAATCGAACCCCCAACCCTGGAGGTGTGAGGCGAACGTGCTAACCACTAAGCCACCGTGTCCCCCATAATAGTAATAATAATAATTATATATACACACACACACACACAGCACAGTGCCACTTTATACACTATTTACACAACATTTACACTCATTTTATTTTTTTGATCTTTTATACTTTTTTGATATTCTTTATTCTTATACCAGACAGTTGCATAAAGCATTTTATTGCATATCTTACCCTGTATGTATGTGTATGTGAGAAATAAAATTTTATTTGATTTGTTATACATTTATTATTATTATTATTATTATTATTATTATTATTATTATTATTATTATTATTATTATATACTTTCAGAGGGCTTATTATTTTGTAATATATTAGATTTTCCAGTGTGTATGGGATCAAAGTCTTAGACTTCTTAGACTATGACTCACCAATAGTTGCATTATTTTTACCTCACCAACTCGTCCAATGAATAAATAAATAAATGAATGAATGACGACTGCCTACTGATCTTACTGTCATTACAACAAGGATTTTGTAAGTTAGTCCTAGCCACATATTGTGCAACTGTGCAACCTGGTGTAAACAGTGTGAGACAAGACAAATAGACAGTGCAAACAAAAAAATACAAAAAGACATTACACAAAAGACAATAAACAGAAACATTGCTACTGGAAAATCAAATATATATCCACGTGACCCGAGAAGTTCGGATAAGCGGTAGAAAATGAATGAATTATTATTATTATTATTATTATTATTATTATTATTATTATTATTATATACTTTTAGAGGGCTTAAGCCCGTCATGTACTGTATATATATATATACGTATATATATATATATATATATATATATATATATATATATATATATATATATATATATATATATATACGTATATATATATATATATATATATATATATATATATATACATACGTACTTTATTATATTTAATATAATTATGTCTCACACTGTTTACACCAGGTTTCACAGTTGCACAATATGTATCTAGGACGAACTTACTCTCTCTCTCTCTCTCTCTCTCTCTCTCTCTCTCTCTTTCTCTCTCTATATATATACAGATATATACGTGTATATATATGTATATATACATATATATATACATATATATATACATATATATATGTATATATATATATGCTTATTATATATATATATATATATATATATACAGATATATACGTGTATATATATGTATATATATATGCTTATTATATATATATATAAATAATAAGCCCATAAGTACTTCATATGTGGTGTAAAATGTTTTCAGTCTTTAAAAAAATTGACATTTTTCAGTACATGACGGGCTTAAGCCCTCTAAAGCCCTGCAATGCCACTGTATGGGTTTGGTGGGGGTGGGTGGGGTTTGCACACAATCAGATAACCAACTGGTATTAATAAGACTAAGATCAGATTATGATGTTTTTAATTCTTTTAATTTTTTTTTCAATATTTTTTAACTACCTATAACTGCATTTCCTGTAGCGGAAGCCATTTTCTTTCCTTTTTTTCCCCCTTTGACGTTTTTCTCATCCGTTTATATATACTTTACATGGAAATGGACAGATGAAGAAATGACAAGTTGTTGCTGAAACACCTTCTCTCTGGTTCAACACGAACGCAGCCTAACCGAAAAAACTGGCTTTGACACCTGCCGTTAATAATAAGTTTAAAGAGGATTAAAGCCTAAAAGCTAGATGTGTACATTGTGATGCAGATTTCTGTACAGTATATCCGCAGCTTTGTGACTGTGTCTGTTGTGCTGTACAAATACTGATCCTCTGTATTTTTTAATCATTTTTTCAGAACAAGTCTGAATGCTGAGAATGAATTGTCTAGCATCTACATTTCTTTTTAAATCCAATTTTTTTTAAAAAAAAACTATAGACTCATCTCTCATCCCAGAACCATTGGGACATTGCTAGAGTTGGAAGGGATCAAAGTCTTAGACTCCTTAGACTATGACTCACCAATAGTTGCATTATTTTTACCTCACCAACTCGTCCAATTAATAAATAAACAAATGAATGAATGACGACTTCCTACTGATCGTATACTAACAGTGCTATCTGCTGACTGGAAAGTCATGTCAAGTAGATTTTATTGTCATTACAACCATATATACCTGTTGCAGTACACAGTGAAATAAGACAATGTTTCTCCAGGATTGTGATGCTACATAACACAAAGACACAGCTAAGGATTTAGTAAGTTAGTCCTAGCCACATATTGTGCAACTGTGAAACCTGGTGTAAACAGTGTGAGACAAGACAAATAGACAGTGCAAACAAAAAAATACAGGAGTCTAAGATCCCTTCCAACTCTAGAAATGTCCCAATGGTTCTGGGATGAGAGATGAGTCTATAGTTAAAAAAAAAAAAAAAAAAGGATTTCAAAAGAAATGTAGATGCTAGACAATTCCTTCTCAGCATTCAGACTTGTTCTGAAAAAATGACCAAAAAATACCGAGGATCAGTATTTGTACAGCAATGTACAGGATGAGAAAAGCCGTCCTGAAGAGAAAAAACCTCTTCTCACACCAGATAAAGCGATTGTAAACATTTACTCTTCCACTTAAGTGTTATTGTGAAGTAAAACAGTACTACGTGTGTTGGAAGGGTGTTCAGTATGAGCAGATTCATCACATTAAACCTTTATTTCTTGGGTAAGAGAAGACAGAATCTGCATCACAAATCATCTGTTCTTCTGAAAATTTCCATTACAGACACTGTTCCTTCCAATCGAATTGGGCTCTAGATGGGATATCGTGGTCACGAGGTACACTGTCGTAAGGTGTGATCGAGAACTTGAGTGTTTCACACTTCGGGTCCTCAAGCCGAATATTCAATCACCATAACAACAAAGAAAACAGTCTGGATCTCTGATGTTCCATCGTTTGCTTTTGTGTCAGGAAACTAAACAGCCATCTCACACAGATAAGACTGGAAAAGATGCCCTGAGGTATCTGAGTGGGGAATTCAATGAGAGACAAAGATCACATCAAGCGCTTTAAACAATTCAGGCTTACTACGTCCTGCACATGCTGAATTTATCCACTCATGAGTCATGGATTCTGGCAAACAGGAACTGGAAGCCAAGTTTAAATCAGTGTACAGTGTGAAACTGTTAACTCCCTGTGGGTAAAGTATGGGCGTTGATAACCCAGGAATCTGTTTAGCCGAAGTTTACAATCACCTGAACGTGTAGTTGTGTAGGCCTAGTGTGTTGTGATGACTCTCCAGCACCATCTACTTTCAAAACCATGTAATCTCAACTTAGAATAATGCAACGCAAACATTTACAAGATGTTAAAAGCGCTCCACAAATAAAACTCGGACATCAATCGTTATTATAAAACTCAGACATTATTCATTATAACACACTTTGTTCTTTATAATAATTTATAGTCACACCCTCCAGTGTCACCGAAATTAGGATGAGGTTCACTTTTGGGTCTGGTTCCTCTCAAGGTTTCTTCCTCTTCCATCTAACGCCTCTTTTCCACCGGAAAGAACCGGGTGCTGGTTCAAAGTTGGTTCCACTAGCGAACCTTCTAAGAACCAGTTTGCCTTTCCACCGGCTAGAGAGCCATCACAGCGCTGAGTGTGACGTCACTGTATACGTGTCACGTGTCCCAGCAACGTTAGCGCAGCAGCGGCAAACACAAACACAACAACAATGGCGGATGTTGCTTTACTGTTAATGCTCATGGCTTTGCGAACCTACATTGGCAACGTGTACGTGCCGTTCCATGTAATCTGTATAAACGGCGGTTGTAATCGATAAAGTACATAACGTTATTTTATCGTTAACACAGAAAAAAATTAGCCTTAGCATGTAGCTACCTACTATCTGCTGATAATATATCAAGTAAAAGTGTATTAAACATTAGTATACTTAAGGTACATTATCAAATGCGCTAACCGTAGCCCCTCCCCCTGCTCCCGCCCCAAGCGGTTCTTAAGTCTAGACCAGCAACGTTTTGGTGCTACTTAAGAACCACTTTTCCTGGTTCGGAGCCGGTGCTTTGGCTGTCGAAACAGAAAGAACTGGTTCTAAATTAGGCTCTGGCTCCGAACCAGAACTGCCTCGGTGGAGAGGTGACTGTGGTGAGGAAAGTTTTTCCTCACACTTTCCTTTGACACAGTCACCTCAGATTTGTTCATTAGGGATAAATACAAACACATTTAACCCTTGTATGTTGTTCGGGTCTGTGGGACCCATATTCATAAACATCAATAGTTTTGAAAAACTTTGCTTGCTTGTAAATTTGTTGATTTTTTCCCACTCATAACTTGATTAAATTTGATTTTCTTTTTTTTTTATTACATTTTATTAAAAAACAACAAAAAATGAGTCGCGCTTTAATTAAGAAATGTGATGTGATAAAGGTAAAGGGCAAATATTAACCATATATGCTGTTTATATTGCTTGTAATTGGGATGAAGTAAACATCGGTAGAGTATTTTAACATCAAATTTTTTATTTTGTTGAATTAAAAACCTTAAAATACAGCAGGTCAAATAGACCCACGAACACTGGCTGAGTAACAAAAATACGAACAACATACAAGGGTTAAATATAATTCTAAGTCTAAGTCTGAGCTATCTGTGCTACATTTCTTATGTTCTGTGAAGCTGCATTGAGACAATGTCCATTGTGGAAAACACTATAGAAATAAAATTGAATTGATTTCAGTCCTATGGGTTTGCAGTAACTAAGTCTGACATTGATATTACTCAGAATCGGCCAAATTTCCTTTTGTAAGTATTCTGCACTTTAAAGAAAAAGTCATGTCTATCATCTTAAGGATTTTTTTTTTTCAGTTTATAAAAATATAATAATAATAACAATAATAACAATAATAACAATAATAATAATGGTATACAGGTGGTGTTCTTTTTTTAATAAAATGTCTACATGCTTGTAATATAAAAATCAAATGTACTGCAGTGGAGACTGAACGCTCGCTGGTCTGTTATTTAGTGATGAAGATGATTCTTTTGATTTCCTCTTCTTCATTAGCAATAATTCAGACAAACCTTTGACAATACGGCTGTAAAGATTAAAGGAAAATGATGTTTCGAATGCAACTAATCAAACGATGGGAAACGCCTGAAGGTGACCGATCGGCTTTCGGAGAAATAACTGCTGTTAATCAGCAGGGTATCGAGAAGGTGAAAATGCAAATGTCTCACAGGTGTGAAAATGTGCTCAGGAGGAAAAGCGCAAGGATTACTCACCATAGCGACAGCTGACTTTAGACCGAAGTTTCCCTTTAACTCATCCACTGCATCCCTGTATTTAAATGTACAGTATGGACCTGAAGTTTTATGTATTCTGAAATGTTTTTCTTCTCACATCATAGGTAACAAAAGGTTAGGTTAGGTGTGTTTAACGTAGTCTCCTTGGCTTTCCCTTTGTTCCTCTGACCTCTCACTGATTTGTTTTGTTTTTCACACCATTGTGTGAACCTCTAGAGACCGTGGTGTATGAAAATCCCAGGCGGCAAAACACCTCACTTCACTTCAGCAGCCACACCACTGTCAAAAATCACCGAGTTCACATTTTTTGGTGTTTCTGATGACTAATGAATCACATTTGATCAAAACAACATCTTACCAAAACTACGTCTACGAGACTGTGAGATTGGGAGAATCACGAGGTGGATTTCAGCGTGTCAGTGAATAATACAGAGCTAAAAATATTGAGCTCCTGTTTCCAGACACTCATTAATTAAACTCTAAGGTTGAGGTAACTCTAAGCTCCGTGGTGCTCATATAGAGCTTTCACGAGACCTTGAGACTTTTTCAATCTGGACACGTTCGCTGTGGTCCGAATCTGAGTGTGTTCGTTCCCGCCGCTCGTCTCACTTGACCCTATCAATCCCCGGTGCATTTGTGTTTATCTTGGGTCAAAACAAACTTTAAATGATCAAGTGTGTGTGCCCTGCGATGGGTTGGCACTCCATCCAGTGTGTATCCTGCCTTGATGCCCGATGACGCCTGAGATCTGAGGCTTCCCGTGACCCGAGGTAGTTCGGATAAGCGGTAGAAAATGAGTGAATGAATTAATGTGAAAACTTGGAAAAACTTGGCAATAAAGACCGTTCTGATTCTGATATTTTGGTGCTTTGAATATTATGATGAGCATTAAGGCATCTCACATTGTGTTTAGTCCCACAATGTTCCCATGTCGCTCATGCTACACGTGTGTTGTGGAAACTAATGACGTCGTCATCGGACTAAAACACGGGCCGAACTCACACCACCTCCTACAGGTAGTCTCAGGTTTGGTACCATGTTGTGCTTCCCAGCTTTTCTGACAAGAACCACTGGTGTGAAGGATTTCTTATTCACCTGAGAGTGTGTGTGAAGACTCGTCGTTCTCTGACTCGTCTCGTTCACACTGATCCCCAACACTCTCTTGCTGGTTCGACGTGCATGGCTCATCCTGCAGCTCTTCAGTCATCTGTGCTGTACATTCAGATTTAGATTCAGATTCAGGATGAGGTTCGGTGAGTCCAGCGGGTGCTTCCTGAGACAAATCATACGTTCGTATTTCAGAAAAACGTGAAAAAAAAAAAAAAACGTTGAACAGGAAGATCATTTTGTGTAGAAAAATCAGTTTTTTAATTATTTTTTTCTCTCCATATTTTTAGACAATGGTTTATGTTACAAGGTACAAAATTATCAGTGATTAGGATGCCTTTAATAATAATAGCAATAATAGCAATAATAATAATAATAATAATAATAATAATAATAATATCAGCAAATGAAAAACTAATTTTTAAATGGACATTTAACAGAGTTTAAGGAAGTGAGTTTTATTATCCAGGGTGTGACACCGTCTTTTCCAGACTGACTGTAAAATGCATCACGAGTACAATAAACAGACACTTTTAAAATGTTAGTGGTCAAATATCCGGTATGCAAACACTTTTTATTAAATGACTCTGTGCATATGCACGTTATAAACACTACATAAACACTATCCTACCGTGGCGCTCGCGCCCTCCTCGTGCTCTGTGCAGGCTGTTCTTGTGGCTGTTTTTAGCGAAACTCCTTTTCTTCTAAATAAAACAGCTGTGAGAAAACCAGCGAGGGTCGTGAAAGCGACAGAAAGCAAGAGGAACCACGCATCCATAGCTTTTTTTTGGCTCGATCCGCTACCTACAACAATAAACAACAAACTATAGCTCGGGATCAAATCCTAAATCCCACCAGGCGTTTGTGTGCATCATTAAAACGCGGAGTTGCGCAGACTCAGTACTGTCGCCGTGAAAAAATAAAATGAACAGCAGATTTTAATTTCTCTCTCTCTCTCTCTCTCTCTATATATATATATATATATATATATATATATATATATATATATATTTTACAAATAACAACATTGAAGACACGAAGAACGTAATATAAATAACAAGCTATGTATTAAGCTGTAGCCTTGTGAAGAAATGGCTGAAAATAGACTTCCGGTGCATAATTGATCGGATAAAGGCTGTGATTTTAAAGGAGATGCGAAACAAAACAAAAAATCTTATAAAAATAAAAATCAAGACAGCAAAATGTCAAATTAAATATAAACTCACAATTAAAAGTCCATTACACAATTATAACCGTTCATATAAATTTAATTTCATTAAATAAATAAAACTTATTTACTTTATAAAGAAATTAAACTGAATAAAGGCAAATTTACCAATTTTTTTTTACATATTAAATGTGCAAGAACATTTCAGGCTATTTTTGATCCATAGGCATTTTGTTTGACAATCTTTGCTGCAATTGTTTTTATTAATCGTTTAAATAAATTGTGACGTCAAACCGCTTCAGTGCAAATGTTTATTTTCAATAAGCTATTTGAGTCAAATTAGTTTCTGTTGGAAAAATTACACACAGTATATTAAACATATACGATCCCTAACCTCTTTTACCAAAATTCCTTTTCTGCACCAAATATTTAAGAATTTAAATAGTTTATCATTTTAAACCTGCACAGAGGGAAGATTACAACAACACAAGAAAATAAAAGATAACCCTATACGGTCAAAACATTTTCTCCTGGAAGTCTATTTAGTCTTCATTCTGCAAGGAACTTTATTTTAAAACAAATGAATGCCTCATGGTGAAACTACAGAAAAGTTAACTAAAAATTAACGTAATGCAAAACCATCTCAGGCGTGTTACAGTATAAACCATCCTAGAATCTTGGGGGCTTTATAACAAGATTCCACATGTTGGCACGGCGACTCTTCAGACAAACGCTTTAGACCAGCTGCTAAATGAACACGTTCGCAGAATCAAGACACGCACGCTTAAGCTTTAACACAAAAAATGTTTATTAGCATTCACATGGATCTTACAGCCGTGTATGTTTCCAGAGAACAAATGCTGCCATTGAAAACGTGATAATGTTGGTGCACTACCTCCCACTGCGTAAATTAATCGAACGAAAGGTTTGCAGGAAGGACCCACGCAGGTCATTCTGCTGCAGCTTTTAAAACCGTCAAATCAAGGGTGTTACACGGGAGCAATCAGGAGAATACTGGAAACAGCCAAGCACTCTGCACTGCAACACGCCACCTTAACAGCTAACCAGCAATACTCAACTGCTGCGCAACTGCGCCTAGTGCACAAAAGATACAAGGGAGAGCATTAGAAAAATCACAGACTTGCCAAATTAGAAGGTTGTTAAAAAAAAAAAAAAGAAAGAAAAAAAAAGGAAATCCGAATGCAACAGGTAGAGAACGGAGTTTTTACATGAAATGTCCAATTTCTTAATCACTTGCATGTGTTAGGGTTAAACATCTGGCCAGAGGTTACATACAGAGTTGAAAAAAAAAAAAAAATCAGCTTTATTACATTACAGACTTGAATACACACTGCATTAAAGAAAAAAGACGTAATGGATTGAATAAAATGAACTTACTTTATTGGCTGGAAGATTACTTACATGAAGTACTAAACAAATGCACAAACTAGCAAAAAAAAAAAAAATGAAGAAAATCTTTCCACCTAAGAATTTCACTTAAGCGCAAATATTAAATTCAATGATCACACTTCAAAATACGATACAGAAAATTCTGGTCAACTGAACAAAGGCAAAAAAAAAAAGCTAAAAAGATGTAGACCAAGTGTTTGCAACAACCTTTTGGTCTGATAAGGTGAATTTAGAAATCCTCAGATGGACTTTTCCTTTCGATGTGATCCTCCGAAATGAAGACTCATTCATCTGACATCATCTAGGAAAGAAAAAAGTCAGTGAGTTTTGAAGAATTTAAGAGAGTATTAATTATACAAGCTTCTGTTTGCTTGTATAGTTCCTACATTTCCATAAAAGCAGCCATCACTTAACTAAGCACTACAGGCCACCTTCAACTTTGTTTAAAAGAAAGAAAAAAATCCTGTGATTACAAAACATCAAACCTTACATTCCTTTTTTTTGTGAGCAACAGTATTTGTAGAGTTGCTCAGTTGTCAAGTTATTTACCCTAAATTGGTGTTGAGCAACCTCAACGAATGAGGAAAAACCTGGGGGTAGGGGATGCGTTTCTGAAAGCAACTTTAAGACGTCAGCAAAAGAAAACAAATGAAGTTATTTTTAAAGAAATCGTGTGTCACTTCTGACTCCTTACACGAGCTTTGAGAAAGCATCCCTCTCTCTGTCCTGCTTTCGTCTATGGGCGTGTGACAAGGAAGATGGAAAAAAGGCCTCGGTCCGTCGTCCTGCGAACGTACCTCAACACCACCTCAACACTCATTGAGACCGACCTGCTCCATAGCAACCGCCAAGCAGCAGCAGGCAGCCAACGGTCGGATCACACACTAACTGCTCTCAAACTGCCCCCAAACTCCTCTTTTGCATACGGGAATCAGCAGCTTGGAGGAAAGAATTCCACATTAAGGTAAAATGTTTACCACCCAGAATCTATTGGTTGCAAATAAAGAAATACTTACGGTTTTACCTGTCGTGGCTTCCAAACCGGGTTCTGGTTGTGCCTCTTATTTATTTATTACACAGTCATACATGTCCTAACGCCATTGCCGACGGCAAAGCACTAATCCGACACCTGCGTAATATCGCAATCTCTTTATGAAAAAAATAAATAAAAAAAAAAAACCTTTCCTGTAACTGCTGATATATTTGGGTTCTTGTCCTTTGCATATGATTTTCTTTACAAGAAAACAGACTATGTAAAATAAATGACATCATTTAAGCTTCTTTCCTGTAATACCATAGTTCTCCAGGTCTACAAATTATTTTGTTTCCCAGAAATATCCAAGAACCCCATTTTAGATTAGAGCATCAATGTGCCACATGTCATTGTTTAAAGCCATTTTGTAATGGGCTTGTATTAAGAGTGTGTGTGTGTGTGTGTGTGTGTGTGTGTGTTATTGTAGTAGTTTTAAGCTAGTTGTGTAAATATGTTTGAGGCTTAACAAAAAAAAGAGAATAAAGCATAATAAACAACAGTAACAGACCCAGAGGTCACTGTCCTGGGACTGGGTTTTTACCTGTACTCAGGCTCACGACTCTGTTCCGTTGGCCTCAGGGGATTTAGGTCTGCTCCTGCTCCTGGACCGGGACTTGGATTTAGACGCTCTGTTGGAGCGCGGACTGCGACTCCTGGAAGGAGACTTGGTCTTAGATCTGGATCGGGACCTGGAGGGAGATTTGGATTTGCTCCTGCGGGGTGTGCGGCTCTTAGACCGGGAGCGGGACCGAGAGTAGGACCTGGACCTGGAGCGGCTGTAGCGGGACCTGCTTCTGGAGCGAGAGCGGCTCCTGCTGCGGGACCTGCTGTGTCTCCTGCGCCGGGGACTGCGACTGGAACACAAATAACGCGTCAACACAACATACAAACTGAACGGCGGGTAAAAAAAAAAAATGGCGCGAGAAACGTCCGGTGACGTTTGTATTCGACGTCACCGAACGTTCTTAAAATCGCTAAATATCTGTTTATTAATAATTACTATAAAACGTGTTTTTTCTACAACTCATCATGGTGTAATACTGACTAATTAGCTACTCATTTATTGTGTAGACAAACTAATGTGGCTCGGCCTTGTAGGCCGCAGTTGCACCGCGCTGGTAGTTTCCTTATAAGCGGCTAAACAACGCTCTATTTCGGTTCCCTTCCCCAGGAAACACCGAGGCTCGAATGTGCTTACCAGGCCTCGGCTGCACAAAATATGCACAAATATAAGCTAAAACATGCCGCAAACAAACATACTTTACACACGAGGAAAAAAAGAATAAGTTTTGTATGGATTTCAAATATGGCAGAGTTGTATAGATGGATTTCAAAAATGGCCCTGTATGGCCGAGTTCAACAGGTCGCCATTTGTAATCCGGCCTTAATCACGTTACCTGTCGCTCCCGACGGCGCCATGTTTGTGTCGTGTTTGTGTAGTGAGGACACCAACCTGCGACTCCTCCGTCCGTAGCCGCCATATCTGCGCGGAGGTCCTCCCCTGCGGCCGTAGTGCGAGTCTGGCGGCCGGCCGTAACGCGCCATCTGCACGCGGAGCTCCCGTCCGTCCAGGAGGGCGCCGTCCATGGCGTCCATCGCGTCCTCGGCGTCGCGCTTGTCGTGGAAGCGCACGAAAGCGAACCCGCGGCTCTCCTTGGTGTAGCGGTCCCTCGGGATGTACACGTCTCCAACGCGGCCGTACTTCTCGAACACACGCCGCAGAGTCTCGGGCGAGGTTCGGTACGTGAGATTGTCCACTTTCAGCGACGTCATGCCCTCGACATCGGGCGGCGGTCTACCGTAACTCATGTCTACAGCTCTGTACTCACCTGGTCACAGCAGAACGTGTAAAGAGAACACAATCGATAAGACTGGAAGGAAAGAAAGAAACGTTACTCAACGCACAACCGAACACGCCGCGTTGATAAACCTAAAATGGCGGCAGGTTCACTTCCGGGGACGGACTTCACACCAAGCGGAACTCTTTATTGCGTCATCGCTTCAGCTCCTGGTCATAATACTGTATTGTTTTGTTTGTTTTGTTTTGTTTTGTTTTTTTGCCATTTTATTACTTAAATTCTGAAAGTATTACATGCATATGAATTATATTTTTGTCCTAAACGTACATATTTAAAAAAAAAAAAAAAGTATTTGTTCCAAATTTGGCGTTTTGGTGAAATTTTGTGTTGTGTTTATTTTTTATGTTTTTGCTTTTAATTAATGCCTGATTAAAATAGCGATTAAATAAGTAACATAATTAAAATAAATGGACGAATATATACAACACAAGAAGACTGAATATTTTGTCTTAGAATAATACACAATATCATGTAATACCACTTCACCTCCGGGAGGTGGCGCAAATCCATCTTCACATGAATGTTATTGCCGTTGTGCTCATTATAATAAGTTATCATTTCTCTGGAAGCATCAAGCTTTATTTTTGTCACATATACATTACAGTGAAGTTCTTTCTATGTGTATATCCCAACACGGTGCCAAGTCTCAAACCCTGACCAACAACCCAGAGATTCAACTGCACAAACTACACCGATTACAGTATTCACAGGCACCTGTGTGACCGACATATTGTATAAGGCAAACAGATCACGAATAAAAACACGTAATTGTTGATACAGTGAAGCTTGCATGACATGCTGCATTTTTATTTTGTGTGTTGTTTCTTTGTTTTTGTTTTTGTAAATTTAAGAAAGAGAAAAACAAGTGGATGATGACAGAATGTTTATAGCTGAAAGAATCAGAATCAGGTTTATTTGTCTAAGTGTGTTGACACACACAAGGAATTTGGTTCCAGCTGTTTGTGACTCAAAAGTACAGAAATTAATAACACTATGCTATACAAGAAGATACAATACAGACTATACAAGACAATACAGACATAAATAACACTATACTATACAAGACAACTCCATACAAGACATTACAATACAGTGTATACAAGACAATACAGACATAAATAACACTATACTGTACAAGACAACTCCACCTGTCTATACAAGACAATACAGACATAAATAACACTATACTATACAAGACAACACAATACAGTCTATACAGGACAATATAGACATAACTAAATTTGTACGATATGCAGCAGCAGTAGTGTGTGTAACGTATACTGATGATGTGATGACTGACAGTTCTGATAATGCAGTACTTATAGATATGAAGCAGGGAATATAATTATGGTGAGTTGTTAATCAGGGTGATTGTCTGGGGAAAGAAATTGTTCTTGTGTCTGGCAGTTTTGGAAAACAGAGTTCTGTAGCGCCTGAGAGAAGGGAGGAGCTGGAATAAGTTGTGTCCAGGGTGTGAAGGGTCACTAGTAAACTTGTATATACCTCTGATAATGTAAGTGAAGTAACATAACAAACGTCTCACAACTTTTTCACAAGATTGTAAGCAGTGATAAATGAATATAAATGATGTTGTTTAATAAATAACAAATTAATCCCTGGCAATTTTTTTTGGTATAAAATGAATACAAAACCACAGGATTGGCTGTTAGAGTGACTCCGCTTTGCTTCATGCTCCA